>NC_134363.1:168812994-168862994 GCF_048569485.1 Anomaloglossus baeobatrachus | reverse complement strand
ACGGCGTGCTGGAGGAGGCTGGGAGCAGAGAGTCTGATCATGGGGAAGGCTGGGAGGAGAGAGGCTGATGCTGGGGGAGGCTGGGAGGGGGAGGCTGGGACGAGGGAGGCTGATGCTGGTGGAGGCTGATGCTTGCAGAGGCTGATGCTGGGGGAGGCTGGAAGGAGAGAGGCTAATGCTGGTGGAGGCTGATGCTTGGGGAGGCTGATGCTGGGGGAGGCTGATGCTGGGGGAGGCTGGGAGGGGAAGGCTGATGCTGAGGGAGGCTGGGAGGAAGGAGGCTGGGAGGAGAGAGGCTGATCCTGGGGAAGGCTGGGAACGGGAGGCTGATGCTGAGGGAGGCTGGAAGGAGAGAGGCTGATGCTGGGGGAGGCTGGAAGGAGAGAGGCTGATGCTGGTGGAGGCTGATGCTTGGGGAGGCTGATGCTGGGGGAGACTGGGAGCGGAAGGCTGATGCTGAGGGAGGCTGGGAGGAAGGAGGCTGGGAGGAGAGAGGCTGATCCTGGGGAAGGCTGGGAAGGGGAGGCTGATGCTGGGGGAGGCTGGAAGGAGAGAGGCTGATGCATGGGGAGGCTGATGCTGGGGGAGACTGGGAGCGGAAGGCTGATGCTGAGGGAGGCTGGGAGGGGGAGGCTGGGAGGAAGGAGGCTGGGAGGAGAGAGGCTGATCCTGGGGAAGGCTGGAAAGGGGAGGCTGATGCTGAGGGAAGCTGGAAGGAGAGAGGCTGATGCTGGGGGAGGCTGGAAGGAGAGAGGCTGAGGCTGGGAGGAGAGAGGCTGATGCTGGGGAAGGCTGATGCTGAGGGAGGCTGGGAGGGGAAAGCTGATGCTGGGGAAGGCTGGGAGGACGGAGGCTGGGAGGAGAGAGGCTGATCCTGGGGAAGGCTGGGAGAGGGAGGCTGATGCTGGCGGAGGCTGATGCTGGGGGAGGCTGGAAGGAGAGAGGCTGATGCTGGTGGAGGCTGATGCTTGGGGAGGCTGGGAGAGGGAGGCTGATGCTGAGGGAGGCTGGGAGAGGTAGGCTGAGAGAAGAGAGGCTGATGCACACACACACACACACACACACGCGCACGCACGCACTGCACAACACACCACACACTGGGAACCACAAACAACTGCCCTACACAGACACCCACACATACAGACAACGCTGCACACACACAACACCCAACACACAAACACCGCGGCACACACAAATATACGCACATACCGCACAACACACACATTGCACAAAACATACCTCCCCCAAAACACACCACACTCACACAAACCGCGCAACACACACAACGCTACAGACACACAGCGCTCCACAAACAACGCAACACACGCAACACACATACAACACCGCTCTCACCCCCCGTCACACCCAGACAACACCCAGAACATGTACAGCGCCTACACAAACACTTGGTAACTACACACAACAACATCTATATATATATATATATATATATAACAAAAATCATACATGAACTACACAATACGTAAATTCTAGAATACCCGATGCGTAGAATCGGGCCACCTTCTAGTATATAATATATGCGCACACACTGGAATCAGTCACAATGGCCACGAGGAGGTTAATGGCGCCGTCCGCCATTGTTCCGGGCCGTTAGAAACCGCCGTCGCAACCTACAACCTCAACCCTCCCGCCTGGTAAAGCAAAGGCTTCCGAACCTGCAGGAACAGCTCGAACAGCAGCTCCTCCGTAGCTCTCGGGTCCAAATTCCCCACGAACAAGGTCCTGTCCGCCTCCGCTGCGCCCATCTTCGTCGTCTGCCAACCACACAATGACTACACTACCAAGCGCCGTCTCACGAGACCCACGTCACTTCCTCCTATGACCACGCCCTGCTGCTGGAAAATGGGCGGAAGATCTCGTTCTCCAAGCGCCTTCTCAAGGCAGCTACGTCACTTCCTGATATGACCACACCCTGCTCCTGAAAACACGGCGGAGGATCTCGTCGCCCAAGCGCCTTCGAAAGGCAAATACGTCACTTCCTCATATGACCACGCCCTACTCCTGAAAAATGGGTGGGAAGCTCGTCGCTGTAGCCGTTTGTGGCGATGAACGTAGCTAGGCAACGAAGAAGCCAATTAGGTGGCTCCTTTCTTTTTCTTTTATTTATTTTTTTTTTCAAATCACAAAGCTGGGATTTGATTGGTTGCGATTCTCGCTCCAGTTTAACCCATTCCATGGTGATTTTTTTTTTAATTTTTTTTTTTTTTAATTTTAAAATAAAAAATACTGACACTCCGTCCCCGTATACGTCCCCTGTTGCAGCAGCGTTGATTTTTGTGCTGTAGTTTTTATTGTTACCGTCTTTGGGTCACATACAATGTACCAATCTCCATTTATTACACTTTTATATAACGAAAACCTCGAATTCCGGCATTTTTATTTTTTAAGCGACATTCAGCGCCCTAGGGGTTAATTCGTTTTATATTTTGATAGACTGGACTTTAACGGACGCGCCGGTATCAAATATGTTTATTGGGGTTTTTTCCTTTCTTTTTAGGGGGGATTTGGGAAACTTTTACACTTTTTTTGTTTATATTTTTTATTTAACTTATTTTTTATTATTATTTTTCATCCTATATTTTTTATTAGCCCTCTTAGGGGAATTGAACCTGCTGTCCTTCAAGGGGGTTCAGTGAGCGCCCCCTCCCATGGGAGCCATCGGCGCACCTTGTAGTCACGTCGCGGGGGTCCGGGGATGACTGAATCGACTATATCCGGATCACTCCTAATGAAAGTCTGGTGACGGTGATGGACAGCACCATTTATAGGGGTATTCTCAAGTCTGGTCATCATCGCCTCTAACTGCCCAATCGCTGGGGGTCTGACACTGGGACACCCCCACGGATCCCAAACACAGGGGCTCAGATGGAGCAGAGGCTGAATATCTGCCCCTCCGCTGCACCAATGCTTCTGAGAGTCCTGAGGTCTGGCAGAACGCAGCGCACGGCTATCTCCACCCGTCACATCACCGACTACTGCTGCATTTGAGCCCTGGTTCTCGTGATCGGTGGGGGTCCAAGTGGTGGGAGACCCTACAATTGGGAAGTTATTCTGTACCGCCCCGCGCTCGACTGCAGCCGAGCCGCTCGGGCCCGGGCTCATTTGGTGGGTGGCTCGAGCGCCTCCGGACCCGGGGGTCACGTCGCTCTGCAAGGGGATGCTGGCTATCTCAATGGGGGGTGGTTAGGTAGGTGTACGGCCGGAGCCGTGTTTGAGTTTGTGACGCCACCCACGGGACGTGGTGAAGGTGTAGACACCACCGCTGCAGTTGCGGGGGCACCCGGGGGAGATGGTGATGCAGCAAGATGTTAACCCCTCCGTTGGCAGGGATGGTGGCCCCAGGACCCGCTTGGGGAGAGTAGTAGTTGGGCGGTGCAGGGCGGTGCGCGGCCAGACGGCACTGTTGTACTCACGATTACTGACACACTCAAGTCTCTGATGAACAAAGTTGATGGTGGTCGGTGCCCGGAGCCGGCTGCGTCTTGTCTCCCACCCGGGTTGGTGGTCCTGGCCTTTTTCCTGCACCTCTTTATGTTTGTGTAGACTGCCTGTGCCTTAGCAGCGGGAGTCCGCTCCCCGGCTGTGTTTGTGTCGGTGGAGTCCGTTTGCCCGCAGGTGCTGGCCCGTGGGATCTCTCTGCCTGTGCGGTGACTTTCTATCCCCCTCGGTGGGCTGTTGCCTTCTTTCGGGTCTTGGGATGGGAAAGGACCTAAGGTCCAGACCCCAATAAGTGAATTTGACGTGGTCCAGTGGCTTCTGGGCCTCGTTCTGGGTCTGAGTACCCCTCCTGTGCTCCGGTTTCCAGTCGGTTCCCCGGGTCGGTACCGGCGGGCCACTACCCTGTCCCGGTCCCTTACGGTTCCACTTGGCCGTCTTCCCGACTCCTGCAGGCCAGGCCACCGCCTGCCTCCTAGTCAAGGTACCAGGGCTACGACCCCGGCACCTGTTAGTTCCTGCTGCAGACCTGTCACCACAGGCCTGCTGCACACTCCTCCTCTACAAACTGATCTGACTGACTGTGAACTTGAACTGAACACTGTTTCTCCTGCCTCAGGCCCTCTGGACTCCTCGGTGGGCGTGGTTAACTGCCTGGCTCCGCCCCCTGGTGTGAGCATCAAGCTCTGAGGGAGGTGACTAGGTTTTATTGTGGTTGGCTGCTGGTACCTTTTTAGGGGGACGGGTGTTATGCAAGGGCCTACCTGTGACTTCCTGGCTGGCCAGGGTGTCACAATTCCTTCTCCAATGGATCGGGATAACTTCCAAACTTGAGAAATACGCCTGTAAGGGGAATCTGTCAGCAGGTTTCTTGCTACCTCAGCTAAGAGCAGCATCAGATCCTGATAGGCAAAGAGATCCTGAATTCAGCGATGTATCACTTAGATTACTGGGTCTCGAGGTTCTAACACAATCAGAGTTTTTAGCTTTAGCAATGCAGCAGAGCTGAGAAACCTGCCCCCACCCACACCAAGCTCTCTATGTACAATGTCTATACATTGTGAGCTGCTAATGCTACACAAACCTCTCTATGTACAATGTCTATACATGGTGAGCTGCTAATATCACACCAGGTTCTCTATGTACAATGTTTATACACAGTGAGCTGCTAATGTCACATGAATCTCTCTATGTACAATGTCTATACACGGTGAGCTGCTAATGTCACACCAGGTTCTCTATGTACAATATCTATAGACAGTGAGCTACTAATATCACACCAAGCTCTCTATGTACAGTGTCTATACACAGCTGCTAATGTCACACCAAGCTCTCTACTGTATGTACAGTGGCTATGCACAGTGAGCTGCTAATGTCACACCAAGCTCTCTATGTACAATGTCTATAGTCAGAGAGCTTCTAATGTCCCACCAAACTCTCAATGTACAATGTGTATACACAGTCAGCTGCTAATGTCACACGAACCTCTCTATGTACAGTGTCTATACACAGTCAGCTGGTAATGTCACACCAAGCTCTCTATGTACAATGTCTATACACAGTCAGCTGCTAATGTCACACCAAGCTCTCTATGTACAGTGTCTATACCCAGCTGCTAATGTCACACCAAGCTCTCTACTGTATGTACAGTGGCTATACACAGTCAGCTGCTAATGTCACACCAAGCTCTCTATGTACAATGTCTATACACAGTGAGCTGCTAATGTTACACGTACCTCTCTATGTACAATGTCTATACAGTCAGCTGCTAATGTCACACCAAGCTCTCTATGTACAATGTCTATACACGGTCAGCTGCTAATGTCACACCAAGCTCTCTATGTACAATGTCTATACACAGTGAGCTGCTAATGTCCAACCAAGCTCTCCATGTACAATATCAATACAAGGTGAGCTGCTAATGTCACACCAAGCTCTCTATGTACAATGTCTATACACGGTGAGCTGCTAATGTCCAACCAAGCTCTCCATGTACAATATCAATACAAGGTGAGCTGCTAATGTCACACCAGGTTGTCTATGTACAATATCTATAGACAGTGAGCTACTAATGTCACACCAAGCTCTCTACTGTATGTACAGTGGCTATGCACAGTGAGCTGCTAATGTCACACCAAGCTCTTCATATACAATGTCTATAGTCAGTGAGCTTCTAATGTCCCACCAAGCTCTCAATGTACAATGTCTATACACAACGAGCTTCTAATGTCCCACCAGCTCTCTATGGACAATGTGTATACACAGTCAGCTGCTAATGTCACACCAAGTTCTCTATGTACAGTGTCTATACACAGCTGCTAATGTCACACCAAGCTCTCTATGTACAATGTCTATACACAGCTGCTAATGTCACACCAAGCTCTCTACTGTATGCACAGTGGCTATACACAGTGAGCTGCTAATGTCACACCAAGCTCTTTATATACAATGTCTATAGTCAGTGAGCTTCTAATGTCCCACCAAGCTCTCTATGTCCAATATCTATACAAGGTGAGCTGCTAATGTCACACTAAGCTCTCTATGTACAATGTCTATACACAGTGAGCTGCTAATGTGCAACCAAGCTCTCCATGTACAATATCAATACAAGGTGAGCTGCTAATGTCACATCAGGTTCTCTATGTACAATATCTATAGACAGTGAGCTTCTAATGTCCCACCAAGCTCTCTATGGACAATATCTATACAAGGTGAGCTGCTAATGTCACACTAAGCTCTCTATGTACAATGTCTATACACAGTCAGCTGCTAATGTCACACCAGGCTCTTTATGTACAATGTCTATACACAGTCAGAATTAGAGACAAGGCACTCTCAAATGGTGATACAAACGAAGAATTTATTCCATAAGTCTTAAAGCAACATGTAACGTTGATGCAGCATAGTGGTGGATACCACTGCCTTTACCACTACCCTGACAGTCTTACTAACAAGTTGTCTGATGAAGGCCACCTGGCCAAAACGTCACATGTTGCTTTAAGACGTATGGAATAAATTCTTCGTTTGTATCACCATTTGAGAGTGCCTTGTCTCTAATTCTCTGGACATATGGTGTGAAAACCTACAAGTGCACCTCAAAATCTCTTACACTGTGGCTGTGCCTTATGCTGCTATAAGTATACACAGTCAGCTGCTAATGTCACACCAAGCTCTCTATGTACAATGTCTATACACAGTGAGCTGCTAATGTTACACGAACCTCTCTATGTACAATGTCTATAGTCAGCTGCTAATATCACACCAAGCTCTCTATGTACAATGTCTATACTTGGCAAGCTGCTAATGCACATCTGAGCATTCAGAGCCAATCTTAGTCCAATTTATACAGACATCTACACTGCACCCTTAGGCGGGCTTTGCACACTACGATATCGCAGGTGCGATGTCGGTGGGGTCAAATTGAAAATGACGCACTTCCGGCATCGCATGCGACATCGTAGTGTGTAAAGGCTCGATGATACGATTAACGAGCGCAAAAGCGTCGTAATCGTATCATCGGTGCAGCGTCGGCGTAATCCATAATTACGCTGACGCGACGGTCCGATGTTGTTCCTCGCTCCTGCGGCAGCACACATCGCTGTGTGTGAAGCCGAAGGAGCGAGGAACATCTCCTACCAGCGTCACTGCGGCTTCCGTAGGATATGCGGAAGGAAGGAGGTGGGCGGGATGTTTACATCCCACTCATCTCCGCACCTCCGCTCCGATTGGCCGCCTGCCGTGTGACGTCGCAGTGACGCCGCACGACCCGCCCCCTTAACAAGGAGGCGGGTCGCCGGCCAGAGCGACGGTCGCAGGGCAGGTGAGTCTATGTGAAGCTGCCGTAGCGATAATGTTCGCTACGGCAGCTATCACAAGGATATTGCTGCTGCGACGGGGGCGGGTACTATCGCGCTCAGCATCGCAGCATCGGCCTGCGATGTCGCAGCGTGCAAAGTACCCCTTAGGCTGGTGCAGGTCCCAATGCTCAGACCTCCACTGATTGCTGGACGGATGACATGATCATCTCTTGCAGGGGGCTTGTATAGGGCGGTTGGATGAGCGTACTCCCTGCCGCTTCATATTAACTATCATCTACTTTGTCCTCGTGCACTGGATGTTTTTTTTTGTATCCCTGTAAATCTTTTTTTTTTTTTTACATAAGCCTGTTCATGATGCAACCAGAGGTCAAGATCCGCCGGACAAAAACGACGTGTGCACATAGTCTCCAACAGATATAAGAATCTTCTTTGTCCTTCGTGACACTTATTATTGAGCTTTATATAAAGTATCAATTTACTGTCAGAACAGCGACCCTGGCAGAACCTGTAAGGCTAGGTTCACATTTCCATTATTTAGGATTAGTCACAATCCGCCGCTCTGCTAAACAACGCAATCCGTTTGGCGGATTCCTTTGTTTCCCATATACTTGTATGAGCAGCGGATTGTGACTGATGCCCTTGCGTTGCATCCGCCGCCCGACTGATCAGTCGTGGAATGACTGACCGTCAGGCGGCAGGAACGCAGCATGTAACGTTTTTTGAGCAGTGGAATCCTTTTGATTTCGCTGCGCATGCTCTCTCTCGGCGGCCGAACGATCAGCTGATCACCCGGCATCCGCCTTCTGTGAGCGATCAGCTGATCTCCCAGCGGCCGGGTTATGAGAGCGATCAGCTGATCTCCCGGCGGCCAGCTCCTGTGAGCGATCAGCTGATCCCCAAGCGGCCAGCTGCTGTGAGCGATCAGCTGATCACCCGGCGGCCGGCTTATGAGAGCGATCACCTGATCACCCGGCTTATGAGAGCGATCAGCTGATCACCCGGCGGCCGGCTTATGAGAGCTATCAGCTGATCGTTCACAATAGCCGGCCGCCGGGAGATCATCTGATCGCTGTCAAAAGCCAACGGCCGGGAGATCAGCTGATCGCTGTCAAAAGCCAACGGCCAGGAGATCAGCTGATCGCTCTCAAAAGCCGGCGGCCGGGAGATCAGCTGATCGCTGTCAAAAGCCAACGGCCGGGAGATCAGCTGATCGCTGTCAAAAGCCAACGGCCGGGAGATCAGCTGATCGCTCTCAAAAGCCGGCGGCCGGGAGATCATATGATCGCAATCAAAAGCCGGCGGCCGGCTATTGTGAACAATCACTCATTTTACAACGAAATCCGCTTTCTCGTGACAATGAATTCCAATTCTTGTCACCCGTTGTACAACACATCAGTCACAAGTGTCAAGCAACGCATGTAACTGATGCAAAACAACGGAAATGTGAACCTAGCCTAACATACAAAGTGGTGAAATAAATGGCAGATCAGACTGGGCAGGCGGCAGCGTGTCTGATGTAAAGAGGTTTACCAGACACCAGCTGGACATTGTGACATTTTTTCCCGCGCTCCATACCCGCCTGTGTTCTGTTGTAAGACTACACCAATATCAGCAGCGATTTCTCAATGCAAAAGAGCCCAAAACCAATGCCAAGGTAATCTCTATTTTGGGGTCCCTAGCCTATATGTAACCTCAACTGCAGTTAAAAAAAATTGAGCAAGAGCTCAACAGAGCAAGTTTTTTAACTGCAGGTGAGGTTACATATAGGCTAGGGACCTCAAAATAGAGATTACCTTGGCGTTGGTTTTGGGGCTCTTTTGCATTGATGAATACAATGGCTAAACATCTCCTATTATTCATAGCAGTTATACATATTCCATTTTTCATGTTTTTTTCCCTTTTTCAGATAGTTCATTGTATTTTTCAGTCTAGTATTCCCATAGCAGTTCTTCTTTTCATCACTCCCATATACATTGTGACTGATGTGCAACTCTTTATCCTATTGTATAGTTATGTTGTTGAGTCTTGCACCTTGTTCACACCATTGGATTTCCAGACATACATTCTTTAGTTAGCAGCGATTTCTCATCCTGAGAATCCGGGAAGTCGTCTACAGTATGAATCCATAATTATATTTACATCTGAAAAACTGATTTTGAAAGGGATCAACCTTTACATGCCATGTAAATACATGTACAACGGGGGAAAGAAAAGGGAAAGCATGGATACGCGAGGGACCACCATAAAATAGTCTTTATTTAACATTGTAATAAGCCTGGTCCTGCAGTGGGAAGGAGGGGGGGGGGTCTTCTGAGTCGTGCAGGTTGGCCCTCCCTGGTCCTGCAGTGAGGGAGGTTCCTCTGTCATGCAGATAGGCCCTCCCCTGTTGTGCTGGTGGGCCCTCCCTGGTCCTGCGAGGGGGGGGGGACGTCCGAGACGTGTAGGTGGGCCCTCCCTGGTCCTGCATGGGGGGGCTTCCGAGTTGTGTAGGTGGGCCCTCCCTTTTCCTGCAGGATGGGGGCATTCCTGTTATGCAGGTGCGCCCCCCTGCAAGTGGGGAGTGGCTCCTGTTTCATAGAGGTGATCCCTCCCTGGTCCTGCGGGGGGGAGGCTTCCGAGTCATGTAGGTGGGCCCTCCTTGGTCTGCAAGTGGGGAGTGGCTCCCATGTCCTGCATGTGGGCTTCCCTCTTGTGCAGGTGTGCTTTCCTCTTGTGCAGGTGGGCCGTCCCTGGTCCTGCAGGATGGGGGCTTCCCTGTTGTGAAGGTGGGCCCACCCTGGTCCTGTGAGGAGTTGCTCCCATGTCGTGCAGGTGGGCCTTCCCTGGTCCTGCAGGATGGGAGGTTTCCCTGTCGTCCAGGTGGGCTCTCCCTGGTCCTGCAAGTGGGGAGTGGCTCCTGTGTCATGCAGGTAGGCCGTCCCTGGTCCTACAGGGTGAGGGGCTTCCCTGTCATGCAGGTGGGTGCTCCCTGGACCTGCAGGGTGGGGGGGCTTCCCTGTCGTGCAGGTGGGTGCTCCCTGGACCTGCAGGGTGGGGGGCTTCCCTCTTGTGCAAGTGGGCGCTCCCTGGTCCTGCAAGGTGGGGGGCTTCCCTGTCATGCAGGTGGGCCCTCCCTGGTGCTGGGGGGGTTCTGGGTTGTGCAGGTGGGCGCACCCTGGTGCTGGGGGATTCTGGGTTGTGCAGGTGAGCGCACCTTGGTGCTGGGGGGCTCTGAGTTGTGCAGGTGAGCGCACCTTGGTGCTGGGGGGCTCTGAGTTGTGCAGGTGGGCGCTCCCTGGTGCTGGGGGGTTCTGCGTTATGCAGGTGGGCGCTCCCTGGTGCTGGGGGGTTCTGCGTTGTGCAGGTGGGTGCTCCCTTGACCTGCAGGGTGGGGGGCTTCCCTGTCGTACAGGTGGGTGCTCCCTGGACCTGCAGGGTGGGGGGCTTCCCTCTTGTGCAGGTGGGCGCTCCCTGGTGCTGGGGTGGGGTTCTGCCTTGTGCAGGTGGGCGCTCCCTGGTGCTGGGGGGGGTTCTGCATTGTGCAGGTGGGCGCTCCCTGGTCCTGCAAGGTGGGGGGCTTCTCTGTCATGCAGGTGGGCCCTCCCTGGTGCTGGGGGATTCTGGGTTGTGCAGGTGGGCGCTCCCTGGTGCTGGGGGGTTCTGCGTTGTGCAGGTGGGCGCTCCCTGGTGCTGGGGGGGTTCTGCCTTGTGCAGGTGGGCGCTCCCTGGTGCTGGGGGGGTTCTGCGTTGTGCAGGTGGGCACTCCCTGGTGCTGGGGGGGGGGGTTCTGCGTTGTGCAGGTGAGCGCACCCTGGTGCTGGGGGGGTTCTGCGTTGTGCAGGTGGGCGCTCCCTGGTGCTGGGGGGGGTTCTGCCTTGTGCAGGTGGGCGCTCCCTGGTGCTCGGGGGGGTTCTGGGTTGTGCAGGTGGGCGCTCCCTGGTGCTGGGGGGGTTCTGGGTTGTGCAGGTGGGCGCTCCCTGGTGCTGGGGGGGGATTTGCGTTGTGCAGGTGGGCGCTCCCTACTGCTGGGGGGGGGGGTTCTGGGTTGTGCAGGTGGGCGCTCCCTGGTGCTGGCGGGTTCTGCGTTGTGCAGGTGACCGCACCCTGGTGCTGGCGGGTTCTGCGTTGTGCAGGTGAGCACTCCCTGGTGCTGGGGGGGGGGGGGTTCTGCATTGTGCAGGTGGGTGCTCCCTGGACCTGCAGGGTGGGGGGCTTCCCTGTCATGCAGGTGGGCCCTGGGTTGTGCAGGTGGGCGCTCCCTAGTGCTGGGGGGTTCTGGGTTGTGCAGGTGGGCGCACCCTGATGCTGGGGGGTTCTGGATTGTGCAGGTGGGCGCACCCTGATGCTGGGGGGTTCTGCGTTGTGCAGGTGGGCGCTCCCTGGTGCTGGGGGGCTCTGGGTTGTGCAGGTGGGCGCGCCCTGGTGCTGGGGGGCTCTGGGTTGTGCAGGTGGGCGCTCCCTGGTGCTGGGGGGTTCTGCGTTGTGCAGGTGGGCGCGCCCTGGTGCTGGGGGGGGATCTGCGTTGTGCAGGTGGGCGCTCCCTGGTGCTGGAGGGGTTCTGCGTTGTGCAGGTGGGCGCTCCCTGGTGCTGGGGGGGGATCTGCATTGTGCAGGTCGGCGCACCCTGGTGCTGGGGGGGGGATCTGCGTTGTGCAGGTGGGCGCTCCCTGGTGCTGGGGGGGGGTTCTGCGTTGTGCAGGTGGGCGCTCCCTGGTGCTGGGGGGGGGGGGTTCTGCGTTGTGCAGGTGGGTGCTCCCTGGTGCTGGGGGGTTCTGCGTTGTGCAGGTGGGCGCTCCCTGGTTGTGCAGGTGGGCGCTCCCTGGTGCTGGGGGGTTCTGCGTTGTGCAGGTGGGCGCGCCCTGGTGCTGGGGGGGGGGATCTGCGTTGTGCAGGTGGGCGCTCCCTGGTGCTGGAGGGGTTCTGCGTTGTGCAGGTGGGCGCTCCCTGGTGCTGGAGGGGTTCTGCGTTGTGCAGGTGGGCGCTCCCTGGTGCTGGAGGGGTTCTGCATTGTGCAGGTGGGCGCACCCTGGTGCTGGGGGGGGATCTGCGTTGTGCAGGTGGGCGCTCCCTGGTGCTGGGGGGGGGGGGTTCTGCGTTGTGCAGGTGGGCGCTCCCTGGTGCTGGGGGGGGATCTGCGTTGTGCAGGTGGGCGCTCCCTGGTGCTGGGGGGGGGGGGGGTTCTGCGTTGTGCAGGTGGGCGCTCCCTGGTGCTGGGGGGGGATCTGCGTTGTGCAGGTGGGCGCTCCCTGGTGCTGGGGGGGGGGGTTCTGCGTTGTGCAGGTGGGCGCTCCCTGGTGCTGGGGGATCTGCGTTGTGCAGGTGGGCGCTCCCTGGTGCTGGAGGGGTTCTGCGTTGTGCAGGTGGGCGCTCCCTGGTGCTGGAGGGGTTCTGCATTGTGCAGGTGGGTGCACACTGGTGCTGGGGGGGGATCTGCGTTGTGAAGGGCGCTCCCTGGTGCTGGGGGGGGGGTTCTGCGTTGTGCAGGTGGGCGGCTCCCTGGTGCTGGGGGGGGGATCTGCGTTGTGCAGGTGGGCGCTCCCTGGTGCTGGGGGGGGGATCTGCGTTGTGCAGGTGGGCGCTCCCTGGTGCTGGGGGATTCTGGGTTGTGCAGGTGGGCGCTCCCTGGTGCTGGGGGGGGGGGGGGTTCTGCGTTGTGCAGGTGGGCGCTCCCTGGTGCTGGGGGATCTGCGTTGTGCAGGTGGGCACTCCTTGGTGCGGGGGGGGATCTGCGTTGTGCAGGTGGGCGCTGACACCTTAGCACTCCCAGGGAGGCAGAATGATGCATGCAGGAGTTATCCAATCCATTTTGAAACTATATAGTGTTCTTGGACACAGCCATAGTTGGAGGCAAATAGCAGTGTCTGTTAAAAACAAGCTATATTGACTCTAGCTTCTTGCGGAGCTCCGTGCACCCTTTATCCCCCTATGCGGCCCCTCTTTATCCCCCTATGTGCACCCTCTTTATCCCCCTATGTGCACCCTCTTTATCCCCCTATGTGCACCCTCTTTATCCCCCTATGCGCCCCCTCTTTATCCCCCTATGTGCACCCTTTATCCCCCTATGCGGCCCCTCTTTATCCCCCTATGCGGCCCCTCTTTATCCCCCTATGCGGCCCCTCTTTATCCCCCTATGCGGCCCCTCTTTATCCCCCTATGCGGCCCCTCTTTATCCCCCTATGCGGCCCCTCTTTATCCCCCTATGTGCACCCTCTTTATCCCCCTATGTGCACCCTTTATCCCCCTATGCGGCCCCTCTTTATCCCCCTATGTGCACCCTCTTTATCCCCCTATGCGCCCCCTCTTTATCCCCCTATGTGCACCCTTTATCCCCCTATGCGCCCCCTCTTTATCCCCCTATGCGGCCCCTCTTTATCCCCCTATGTGCACCCTCTTTATCCCCCTATGCGGCCCCTCTTTATCCCCCTATGTGCACCCTTTATCCCCCTATGCGCCCCCTCTTTATCCCCCTATGCGGCCCCTCTTTATCCCCCTATGTGCACCCTCTTTATCCCCCTATGCGGCCCCTCTTTATCCCCCTATGCGCCCCCTCTTTATCCCCCTATGTGCACCCTTTATCCCCCTATGCGCCCCCTCTTTATCCCCCTATGCGGCCCCTCTTTATCCCCCAGGCAGCGCACATGTCTGGTTATTCCGGCTCCGGGCTCGGCCGGTTTCTCCCAGGTTACATCAGCCCCGTCCGGCAGACGCTGCAGACACCTAAAGTCACCCGGCAGCTCCACTGATAGCCCCACCCACGTGTCAGTGAGTCTGCGTGACGTCATGGCATCGTGGACAAATCAGTGACTTTGATGGAACGTGGACCAATTGGAATGAGGGTGCCGGATAATTCTGGGAAGCCTCATTGGCTGGAAGTCTGCGCTTGACTGACGCTGGAGCTGCCGGTAAATCAACCTATCAGCGTGCGCCGCGTTTAGGCCTGTGCGCGACACTGTGCGGGGTCTGCGGGTGACTGGCGAATATACAGCCCGGAGCGCGGAGCAACCGCACACACTGCACCGAGCACACAGGTGAGGAGGGGGCACAGGCCGGAGCACGGCATACCCTGCACTGAGGACGGGGCACGGCATGCCCTGCACTGAGGAGGGGGCACAGGCCGGAGCACGGTATACCCTGCACTGAGGAGGGGGCACAGGCCGGAGCACGGTATGCCCTGCACTGAGGAGGGGGCACAGGCCGGAGCACGGTATGCCCTGCACTGAGGAGGGGGCACAGGCCGGAGCACGGTGTGCCCTGCACTGAGGAGGGGGCACAGGCCGGAGCACGGTATGCCCTGCACTGAGGAGGGGGCACAGGCCGGAGCACGGTATACCCTGCACTGAGGAGGGGGCACAGGCCGGAGCACGGTATGCCCTGCACTGAGGAGGGGGCACAGGCCGGAGCACGGTATGCCCTGCACTGAGGAGGGGGCACAGGCCGGAGCACGGTGTGCCCTGCACTGAGGAGGGGGCACAGGCCGGAGCACGGTATGCCCTGCACTGAGGAGGGGGCACAGGCCGGAGCACGGTATACCCTGCACTGAGGAGGGGGCACAGGCCGGAGCACGGTATGCCCTGCACTGAGGAGGGGGCACAGGCCGGAGCACGGTATGCCCTGCACTGAGGAGGGGGCACAGGCCGGAGCACGGTATACCCTGCACTGAGGAGGGGGCACAGGCCGGAGCACGGTATACCCTGCACTGAGGAGGGGGCACAGGCCGGAGCACGGTATGCCCTGCACTGAGGAGGGGGCACAGGCCGGAGCACGGTATGCCCTGCACTGAGGAGGGGGCACAGGCCGGAGCACGGTATGCCCTGCACTGAGGAGGGGGCACAGGCCGGAGCACGGTATGCCCTGCACTGAGGAGGGGGCACAGGCCGGAGCACGGTATGCCCTGCACTGAGGAGGGGGCACAGGCCGGAGCACGGCATGCCCTGCACTGAGGAGGGGGCACAGGCCGGAGCACGGCATGCCCTGCACTGAGGAGGGGGCACAGGCCGGAGCACGGTATGCCCTGCACTGAGGAGGGGGCACAGGCCGGAGCACGGTATGCCCTGCACTGAGGAGGGGGCACAGGCCGGAGCACGGCATGCCCTGCACTGAGGAGGGGGCACAGGCCGGAGCACGGTATGCCCTGCACTGAGGAGGGGGCACAGGCCGGAGCACGGTATGCCCTGCACTGAGGAGGGGGCACAGGCCGGAGCACGGTATGCCCTGCACTGAGGAGGGGGGCACAGTCCTGTACACGGTATGCCCTGCACTGAGGAGGGGGGCACAGTCCTGTACACGGTATGCCCTGCACTGAGGAGGGGGGCACAGTCCTGTACACGGTATGCTCTGCAATGATGAGGGGGGCACAGTCCTGTACACGGTATGCTCTGCACTGATGAGGGGGGCACAGTCCTGTACACGGTATGCTCTGTACTGATGAGGGGGGCACAGTCCTGTACACGGTATGCTCTGTACTGATGAGGGGGGCACAGTCCTGTACACGGTATGCTCTGCACTGATGAGGGGGGCACAGTCCTGTACACGGTATGCTCTGCACTGATGAGGGGGGCACAGTCCTGTACACGGTATGCTCTGCACTGATGAGGGGGGCACAGTCCTGTACACGGTATGCTCTGCACTGATGAGGGGGGCACAGTCCTGTACACGGTATGCTCTGCACTGATGAGGGGGGCACAGTCCTGTACACGGTATGCTCTGCACTGATGAGGGGGGCACAGTCCTGTACACGGTATGCTCTGCACTGATGAAGTAAACATAGATTCTTGGTCACTAGCCGATGACTGAAGGGCTCAGTTCCACCTTACAATAGGGCGGCCATGTTTGCTCCTGGAGACTCCGCTAATTCTGGGTGGCTCCTTTTCATTTTTGGGGCTCAATGTCTGTATTTACTGATCAAACCATTTTTGTTTTGCAGGTGTGGATAATCTGTGGAGTAACCCCTGCACGATGGGCCCCCGCATGTGGACGCTGTGCGCCCTCCTCTCAGTCTTCCTGGTGGTCCTGCTCCCCTCCCCCACAGGTAAGAGTCTGGACCACATATCATTGCTACCAGTGAGGTCTCTGGTGCTTTACCCATGGGGTAGTCTTGAAGGAAGATCGTGTTATCAGTGCACAATGAGGGTTGTGTCCCCCGAAACCCATGATAATTTTTGCAAATTTTGGGTTCCATTAGGTTTTGAATTTTATTGGCTCTTTTGTTTCCCTGCTCATCGCTGGCCGCAGATTGAGTTAACTGAGAATCCATCAGTGAGCTCCTTCTAGCTAGGAGGTTTTTTTTTTTTTTTTTTAACCTCTTATCAGATTTCAGAGTCAAGTAAAGGTTTTTTTTTTGTTTTTTTTTACCCAGACACATAGTGAACAGCTCGAAACTTGATCCATCTGTGAAAATTCTGGCTGCAATGCATAGTTGAAAAACATGAGTGTAGTTAAGGCCTAAGGGTATGTGCGCACGTTGCTTTTTACCTGTTTTTTACCTGCTTTTTTGCTGCTTTTTCTTCTGCGCTGTTTAATGCCAAAATGGATGTGTTCTTCTATTCAAGCAAAGTCTATGGGAATTTGGGTTTCTTGTTCACACTATGTTGTTCAAAATGCTGCCTTTTTGTGGCAGAACTTTGGTCAAAAACTCAGCTTTGCAGTGCAAAACCCAAATGGCAAAAACAATTGACATGTTGCTTCTTTGAAAAGCTGAGTTTTTGACCAAAGTTCTGCCTCAAAAAGGCAGCATTTTGAACAACATAGTGTGAACAAGAAACCCAAATTCCCATAGACTTTGCTTGAATAGAAGAACACATCCATTTTGGCATTAAACAGCGCAGAAGAAAAAGCAGCAAAAAAGCAGGTAAAAAGCAACGTGCGCACATACCCTAAGACATAAATGGCTCACTGACAAATTCTCAGTTAACTCATTCTGTACCCAACAGTGTGCAGAGAAATAGTCTGTAATAGCAACATAGTGCAAGCTTTTTAGTGGAGCCCACCATCTATGGGCAGCACGGTGGCTCAGTGGTTAGCACTGCAGTCTTGTGGTGGCTCAGTGGTTAGCACTGCAGTCTTGTGGTGGCTCAGTGGTTAGCACTGCAGTCTTGTGGTGGCTCAGTGGTTAGCACTGCAGTCTTGTGGTGGCTCAGTGGTTAGCACTGCAGTCTTGCAGCGCTGGGGTCCAGGGTTCAAATCCCACCAAGGACCCCATCTGCAAGGAGTTTGTATGTTCTCTCCGTGTTTGCGTGGGTTTCCCCCGGGTACTCTGGTTTCCTCCCACACTCCAAAAACAAGACATACAGCTAGGGACTCTAGATTGGGAGCCCCAATGGGGCTATATAAATGAATAAATATTATTATTATTTATGCAAAAGAAATTATCTCCAAAGGTGTCCATATCCTTTAAAGAGGACTTGTCACTAGTTTTTGCTATTCTTTAATTCCTGCTACTCCCCTGTGTTGTTTTTTTGCTAATTAACCTTATGGTTCCAGACACATGGACTTTTTTAATTTGCTGCTATTTTTTTATGGGCCTTACTAAGGTGGTGTGGCTCACAGGATCCTCTGGGGCGTGTCTTTAGGTTGCTTTGCATGATTGAGCACCGCCTCTTTGGACAATAAACAGTTGCACAAACTAAAAAGTCTCATATCTCTGGATCCGTATAACGGATTTCAAAAAAACCAAAACCTGGAAAGCGCAGGAGAGCAATGGGAGTAAAATACAAACAAAAACTGGTCAGTTTTGACCCGGTGGGGTCTCCTTTAACTAGTGAAGAGGATAAGGAAGTAAGCGAAAAATGAATGTAGTAAGGGGCTTGTGGAGGAATCCCTGTGCCGTGCACGGACCCCACATGCTGTGCACAGCCCTAAGAAATGACCATGTCCATGAATCTTGCCCTTGCCACTGCTCATCCTCCTATCACGGTGACTCAGTGGTTAGCACTGCAGTCTTGTGACTCAGTGGTTAGCACCGCAGTCTTGTGGTGACTCAGTGGTTAGCACTTCAGTCTTGTGGTGGCTCAGTGGTTAGCACTGCAGCCTTGCAGCGCTGGGGTCCTGGGTTCAAATCCCACCAAGGACACCATCTGCAAGTTGTTTGTATGTTCTCCCCGTGTTTGCATGGGTTTCCTCCCGGATTCTCCGGTTTCCTCTCACACTCCAAAAACATACTCATAGTGAACCTAGATTGTGAGCCCCAATGGGGGCAGTGTTGCCATTGTATGTAAAGCGCTGTGGAATTAACAGCGCTATATAAATGAATAAATATTATTATTATCTGGATGTGCAGATGTGAGTGCGTCCGTGATTCATGTATCGGGGTATATGGACACGGTGCTGTGGATGTGGAGCAAATCCACAGGGTAACTAACCCCCGTACTGCAGACTGCAACTCCGCTACATGCCAAATTTTGGTTTCCGTTTTGCATTTTGCCCACAAATGTCACCTTTTTGCAACATAAAGGGAAAAAATGATGCAAATTCAAAGTGTAGTTTCCACACCCTGTAGGTCCAGCGTGCACAAAGCTAATCCTGTGTGTGTAAGATTAGGCGTCCTGCAACCTCGCGGGTGCCGGCAGGAGCGGGTGTCCTGGTTTGGCGCTTTTCCCGCCTCTGATCACACAGGATGTCCGTGTTGTCCTTGTGTGCTTTGCGGTCGGCGTTTGCACACATCATGGGGATAATGCATTAGGTTTCCTCTCCTGCAGCCGGTACCGACACAGCGGTCACTAGTCTTATTCCGGGGCTCGTGCGCTGATCCGGATGATTCTTTTGGGCCAGAGAAGTGCCTATTGAAGGGTTTGTGCACTCCAGTGCTCAGCAGTAATGGAGGAAAGCCAGGGGCGGAATTAAAGGAGGCTATCTTCTGCAATCGCTGCTTCCTTTATGCCGTTAGCATGGTACTACTAGGTCGTCACACTTTTCTATCTATTTTAACTGTTTTGTGTCTGGATAAAAACTTTGTGTCTGAGTTCTGCACAGAAATAAGTTTCTCTATCGGGGCCCAGGGAGACTTCAATTGATATTTCCTTGTGTTCCACTTTTTTTTAAGTATTTCAATAACGACGAGTCCAGTAGAGCCGAAACCCAGTGTAGAACCTTCCGAAGTGTCTGATTTACCCTTGTGTGAAATATGGTGCTGATTGGTCCAGACATTCGGCCGTGCGTAAAGTGCAGACGGTGGAAGTTCATATATATTTATGATGTGTGCACATTTTATTAACAATTCTGTCCACATAACTGAAAAGTTGTTTAAAGCTTTTATTAGGAACTGAAGTTTTTAGTGCAAAGTCTCAACCAGAAAGTTGTGGTGGTAATGGGCAGTGAGGTGGTGCGCTGTGGTGGTAATGGGCAGCGAGGTGGTGCGCTGTGGTGGTAATGGGCAGCGAGGTGGTGCGCTGTGGTGGTAATGGGCAGCGAGGTGGTGCGCTGTGGTGGTAATGGGCAGTGAGGTGGCACTCCGTGGTGGTAATGGGCAGCGAGGTGGTGCACTGTGGTGGTAATGGGCAGCGAGGTGGCACTCCGTGGTGGTAATGGGCAGCGAGGTGGTGCACTGTGGTGGTAATGGGCAGCGAGGTGGTGCACTGTGGTGGTAATGGGCAGCGAGGTGGCACTCCGAGGTGGTAATGGGCAGCGAGGTGGTGCACTGTGGTGGTAATGGGCAGCGAGGTGGGGCGCCGTGGTGGTAATGGGCAGCGAGGTGGCACTCCGTGGTGGTAATGGGCAGCGAGGTGGTGCACTGTGGTGGTAATGGGCAGCGAGGTGGCACTCCGAGGTGGTAATGGGCAGCGAGGTGGTGCACTGTGGTGGTAATGGGCAGCGAGGTGGGGCGCCGTGGTGGTAATGGGCAGCGAGGTGGCACTCCGTGGTGGTAATGGGCAGCGAGGTGGTGCACTGTGGTGGTAATGGGTAGTGAGGTGGCACTCCGTGGTGGTAATGGGCAGTGAGGTGGTGCGCTGTGGTGGTAATGGGCAGCAAGGTGGTGCACTGTGGTGGTAATGGGCAGTGAGGTGGCACTCCGTGGTGGTAATGGGCAGCGAGGTGGTGGTAATGGGCAGCGAGGTGGTGCACTGTGGTGGTAATGGGCAGTGAGGTGGCACTCCGTTTTGGTAATGGGCAGCGAGGTGGTGCACTGTGGTGGTAATGGGCAGCGAGGTGGTGTGCTGTGGTGGTAATGGGCAGCGAGGTGGTGCACTGTGGTGGTAATGGGCAGTGAGGTGGCACTCCGTTTTGGTAATGGGCAGCGAGGTGGTGCACTGTGGTGGTAATGGGCAGCGAGGTGGTGTGCTGTGGTGGTAATGGGCAGCGAGGTGGTGCGCTGTGGTGGTAATGGGCAGCGAGGTGGTGCGCTGTGGTGGTAATGGGCAGCGAGGTGGTGTGCTGTGGTGGTAATGGGCAGCGAGGTGGTGCGCTGTGGTGGTAATGGGCAGCGAGGTGGTGCGCTGTGGAGGTAATGGGCAGCGAGGTGGTGCGCTGTGGTGGTAATGGGCAGCGAGGTGGTGCGCTGTGGTGGTAATGGGCAGCGAGGTGGTGCGCTGTGGAGGTAATGGGCAGCGAGGTGGTGCGCTGTGGTGGTAATGGGCAGCGAGGTGGTGCGCTGTGGTGGTAATGGGCAGCGAGGTGGTGCGCTGTGGAGGTAATGGGCAGCGAGGTGGTGCGCTGTGGTGGTAATGGGCAGCGAGGTGGTGCGCTGTGGTGGTAATGGGCAGCGAGGTGGTGCGCTGTGGTGCTAATGGGCAGCGAGGTGGTGCGCTGTGGTGGTAATGGGCAGCGAGGTGGTGCGCTGTGGTGGTAATGGGCAGCGAGGTGGTGCGCTGTGGTGCTAATGGGCAGCGAGGTGGTGCGCTGTGGTGGTAATGGGCAGCGAGGTGGTGCGCTGTGGTGGTAATGGGCAGCGAGGTGGTGCGCTGTGGTGGTAATGGGCAGCGAGGTGGTGCGCTGTGGTGCTAATGGGCAGCGAGGTGGTGCGCTGTGGTGGTAATGGGCAGCGAGGTGGTGCGCTGTGGTGGTAATGGGCAGCGAGGTGGTGCGCTGTGGTGCTAATGGGCAGCGAGGTGGTGCGCTGTGGTGGTAATGGGCAGCGAGGTGGTGCGCTGTGGTGGTAATGGGCAGCGAGGTGGTGCGCTGTGGTGGTAATGGGCAGCGAGGTGGTGCGCTGTGGTGGTAATGGGCAGCGAGGTGGTGCGCTGTGGTGGTAATGGGCAGCCTGGTGGCTTTTTTTCATTTATTGCCTATTAGGATGCATTAGTGGATGAATCCGTCAGGTCTGCTTTCTCTCGCCCTTATTTATTAGGGACGTCCTATTGCTGTGTCCCTTTCCACGGTAACCCCAACTGATCCCCGGGGCTCGGAAATCCAACCGGGCGGTAACTGCAATAATAAAAGGTCGTCACAACCTGACAACCCCTATGGGGCGCTGTAGAGTCACCAAACTAATGACTCTGCTGTATAGGATGGTAACATATAAGGTCACATTCACCGTCCTCACACACTGCATATACCATTACTGAGGAAACCCACTTTGAATATTTATGTAAATGAAGCTGAGGGTGCTCTGGGGGCGGGGCATTCCGGCTTCTGCGCCCTTCCTCAATATTCCCCATGGACTTAATGCACGTGCAGATTCTTGACAACCTCATGTTCCTCTCTCCAGAGTCTGTGGCCGTCATGTCTGTGGACTTGGGCTCTGAATGGATGAAAATTGCAATTGTAAAACCCGGAGTTCCTATGGAAATTGTATTAAACAAGTAAGTCTTATCCGCCAGGGGCGTATGTGGGGGAGGGGGAAGGTCTTACCTGTACATTGCTGGTATTTGTGGTGCAGTTCACAATATATATTGCATTGATCTATTACAGCTTGTACTATACTCAAGAGCTGCATTCATACTTCTGCTGACTTCTCAAAATGTTTCTCCAGTAGAATGTGAAATTTAATGTTCGTCTTTGTTTTTCAGGGAGTCGAGGAGAAAAACGCCCTGTGCCGTAGCTTTAAAAGATAATGAGCGTCTCTTTGGGGACAGCGCTGTAGGGCTGGTGAGTGACTGCTAGCCGTCATGTGCAAGGAAAATTATTCTTAAAAGGATGGGTTAAAAATAAATGCGGTGAGGTTAACCCTCGTACATCCAGTGCAGCTCCCATTATGAGACCTGGTGCCCATCATCATTTTTGGATAGCGTCTGAAGCACAGGCTGGGAGGACCCAGCTGATCGCCGCAACAAAACCTGCGGGGGATTAGTGCACTGTTAATAAAAATAATAATACAAATAAAAAAATAACTTATTTTTAATAATTTTTTTTTTTAAATAAAAATTAAATTTTAATTATTACTTTTATTTTTTTCTAATTATTATCATGTATTTGCTATCATTCATTATATATTTTTATTTCATTTTTAATGAATACTTATCTTTTTTTTATTATTATTATTATTATTATTATTATACTTTTTATTATTCTCATTTGATAATAGTGATTATTAAATGAAAATAAAAAGAATAATGTATAAAAGAAAAAATAAATCATTAAAGTAATAAAATTAATATATAATTTTTATTATTTTTTTACATCTATTTTTCTTTACTAATTATTATTAGTACGGTAGTAGTAGTACTTTTTATTCTCACTTGTTAATAATAATAATTTTATATTTTAATATTAACAATGAGAATAATAAATGTAAAAATAATACAAATTAATTAAATACTATATTTTTATTATATATTTTATTTTTAATGATTACTTTTATTTTTTTTCTTTACATTATAATTACTTATTATTCTCATTTGTATATAATAAAATAATACAAAATATTTACTTTTTATTACTCTTATTGCTCAATAATAATAATAATTAATTAATATTTTACTTTTTTTTTCTTTTTTTTTGTAACTGGTCTGAGCACTTTTCAAGGACCTCCCCTTTTAATAATGGTTGGGAGTACTGACTTTTGTCTTGTCCTTCCTTCTTTCCTCAGGCACCTAAGAATCCCAAGGTGACGTTTCGTTATTTCCAAGACTTGATCGGAAAGCGGGAAGAAAACCCACAAGTTGAGGATTTTAGAAAGCGGTTCCCAGAGTATAATGTTTTAAGAGATGAAGAGCGAGGCACGGTTTTCTTCAAGCTGTCAGAGTACGTTCTTTGTTTTGTTTTTTTTTTTTTCCCCTAATATGTGAAACACGTACAAAGGAGGGGTGTATATTAATGTTAGACTACAACTCTCAGCATGCTCGGACAGCCGCAGGTTCTCTTGCCCATGCACTGATTTGCTTGCAGTTAATCTGATCCTACTTTTTTTGGTTTCAGAGAGCTGACCTACACCCCTGAAGAATTGCTCGCCATGATCCTCAATTACTCCAGAACTCTTGCCGAAGAATTTGCAGGTAAATTACGTTAGACCCTTTAAATACCCCCCCCCCTCCCCCGTACTCCAGTATGTTAAAAATAACATTAGACCCATCATGATGAATTGTAATGATTTTAACCCCTCAAAGACACTACCAATTTTTGCTCTTGCACTTTCATTTTTTCCTCCTCTTTCAAGAGGCTTAACTTTATTTCCCTTTTTTTAATTTTTTTTTCCATTTATTTTCTCACCATGCAAAGCAGTTCTGCCATTAATTTTTAGGTTTTATTTGTACGGCGCCCCTTGCGAGTCAGCTCCTCCTGCTCAATAACATGATAATGGCAGCTAAGAGTCAGCTCCTCCTGCTCAATAACATGATGATGGCAGCTAAGAGTCTGCTCCTCCTGCTCAATAACATGATGATGGCAGCTAAGAGTCTGCTCCTCCTGCTCAATAACATGATGATGGCAGCTAAGAGTCTGCTCCTCCTGCTCAATAACATGATGATGGCAGCTAAGAGTCAGCTCCTCCTGCTCAATAACATGATGATGGCAGCTAAGAGTCTGCTCCTCCTGCTCAATAACATGATGATGGCAGCTAAGAGTCTGCTCCTCCTGCTCAATAACATGATGATGGCAGCTAAGAGTCTGCTCCTCCTGCTCAATAACATGATGATGGCAGCTAAGAGTCAGCTCCTCCTGCTCAATAACATGATGATGGCAGCTAAGAGTCAGCTCCTCCTGCTCAATAACATGATGATGGCAGCTAAGAGTCAGCTCCTCCTGCTCAATAACATGATGGCAGCTCCTGGATACCCCAAGCTGTAACTCTTCATACAATATGTTTCCTTTGTTTGTTACCATTGTGAGCTTGAACTATATATTTTAGGTCCGGTTTCTGTTGTGCTAACCATTTGTCTTTTTTTTTTTTTTTTTTTTTTATAGAGCAACCCATTAAGGATGTAGTGATTACAGTCCCGGCCTTCTTTAATCAGGCGGAGCGCAGAGCCGTGCTCCAAGCTGCCAAGCTGGCCGGCCTGAAGGTGCTTCAGCTTATAAATGATAACACCGCTGTGGCTCTAAACTACGGCGTTTTCCGACGGAAAGATATTAATGCCACTGCACAGGTTTGTTTGCAAATTTTATCCTTTCAGGTTATGTTCTTATTGGAAATTGCATACTGAAAATCTGCTACAACTTACAGCAGCATTGTGGATGAGATATCCTGAATTCTGATTCAGATGCTACGGTAAAAAGTACACAATGTAAAATGAGCCGTGCTGTAGATTTGACTTGTCTCCTTCTGCCCTATAACATGATGGCAGCTATGACTTGGCTCTTACTGCCCTATAACATGATGGTGGCAGCTAAGAGTCAGCTCCTCCTGCTCTGCTAAATGATGATGGCAGCTAAAAGTCAGATCTTCCTGCTCTAAAACATAATGGCAACTAAGAGTCAGCTTCTACTGTCCTATAACCTGATGATGGCAGCTAAGAGTCAGCTCATCCTGCTCTGTAACATGATGATGGCAGCTAAGAGTCAGATCTTCCTGTACTATAACATGATGATGGTAGCTAAGAGTCAGCTCCTCCTCCCAAAACATGATGGCAGCTAAGAGTCAGCTCCTCCTGCCCAAAACATGATGGCAGCTACAACTTGGCTCTTCTTGTTCTGTGACCAAGTTTCTTTAAAATGAGTATGATTTAATGAATGTGTTGCTGAATTAAATTTAAATGTCAGATTTTTACTGTGAAAAATTGTTGAACTTTTAATTTTACGTCCGCCTTTTGTTACAGAGCATTATGTTTTATGATATGGGATCAAGGAGTACAGCGTGCACAATCGTGACTTATCAGACTACTAAGACTAAGGAGTCGGGCATTCAGCCACAACTTCAAATCCGGGGTGTTGGGTAAGATTGAATTGTCCTTTTTAAAGAACTTGAGTGGCGCATTAAGAAAAAATTCCAAAATTGTACACTCCATGTGCCAAATTCTTTAGACACTTCTTACTATTGAATGATCTTGTGTAAGGAGTGCGCCTAAGGAGTTGCACAGTGCATGAAATTTATTGAAAGCTGCAAGGTGCAAATATTGGTTATATTGTCTAGGTCTTTGCACACAATGTGTTCTGCCATGTGATTTAATTTTGTAAAAAATGTATATAATTTTTACTAATTTGTAAATGTATGTATCCTATAACATAACAAATCGGCCCCCCTCCCCCCCACGGGCGTTCCAGACCCCGCTCCGATCTGAAGTCATTGGACGTAGACCGAAAAAAATATGCATAGACACACGTACTCAAGCTTCATTGAGCTTCAGTTCACAAAGGGGTATTCCGTCTTCTATTAATTGTCACCCGTCCACTCTATAGGGGGTCATTGAATTGGTGTGGGACCCAGGGGAACCCCCAACAATCGTCACAGAGGGGTTCTCTCATATGACTTTTGCAATGGATGCAAAACCATCACCAGGATGCGTTGAATGCAGTGGCAGGTCGCACAAGTGTCCTTCCACTCCATCTAAGTCTATGGTGCTAAAGACTTTGAGAAATCCAAGCACTAGGCCTGTGCCTTAGACCCCAGTGTCTGATCCCTGAACTGACCAGAGTCGCCATGTTTGACATGAGCATTAAGGGGTTTTCTGTTCTAAGTTCACCATTTGACTGCCAGAAGTGGGGACTTGGTTTTTTCTTTGTCGCTCCATTGGGAGACCCAGACAATTGGGTGTATAGCTTCTGCCTCCGGAGGCCACACAAAGTATTACACTTTAAAAAGTGTAACCCCTCCCCTCTGCCTATACACCCTCCCGTGCATCACGGGCTCCTCAGTTTTATGCTTTGTGTGGAAGGAGGCACACATCCACTCACATTCTCATTTTAGTTATATCGGTTGGAAGAAAAGAGTGCCCCCACGGGGCCCCCGGCATGTTCCCTTCTCACCCCACTACGTCGGCGGTGTTGTTAAGGTTGAGGTACCCATTGTGGGTACAAAGGCCGGAGCCTCATGCCGTCTCCTTCACCATCCCTTAGCGGCTCTGGGAGAAGTGGGATCCTGAGCGGTCATCCAGTCACTGGGACCGTGCTCCCTCCGCAGCCCCTGTGGGAATCTGTCGGACAGGAGTTTATTTATCCTTTAGGGACCGGGCCCTGCAACACTAAGGTACTCTGTATCCCCATGGGGGATGTGCATGGAGCGCCTTCATCCCGGACGCTGCAGCAGCTGCTTATTTGTGACGGCCGGCGGACTTCCGCGCCGACCGCGCCTGTTTGTCGGCCGCGGTCTTAAATTTAGTCCCCGGCTTCAATTGCGGCCTAGTAGCAAAACTCCCGCCCCCGGACCTGTCTATCAGGGGTAAGGGCGGGACTGCCAACCTGACGTCGGATGTGAGGGCCGGAGCATCCTGTATGTTTCCTCCCCCCTCACTGATCACTGTGGGGACTCCAGATTCCCGCACTTTTCTAACGCCGCCCACGGCCCCACTCCTCCCCAGAGAGCTCCGGCAGCCATGTTTTTGGCATTCTGCCTGTGGAGGATTTCCTGGAAGAGCTCTGCAACGCTGGGAGACCTAAGGCAGGGAATCTGGAGGACACACACTCCGCTTTTTAGCGGTCGGTAAGCCACACCGGTCACCCGGTGCTGGCCCCCCCCAGGGTGCCGGAATAGATACTATATATATATATATTTATATATTTCTGTTCGGTCGGGCTGTATACACTCCCCATATACCCTCAGTGATCACTCTCCTAGGAGACAACAGCATGTCGTCCACAAGGAGCAAGGGTGCCAAGGCACAGGGTTATTTTGCGACCTGTACCTCTTGTGCGGCTAAGTTACCTGCGGGTTCCACCTACCCTCACTGTGAGCAATGCTCAACCCCTGTTTTGCTTGCTCAGCCGGAGCCTCGGTCACTAGTGGGCCCCTCGGCTCAGGTAGACCCCCCCTGCTCCCCCTGTCCAGGCGGCAGGGACAGAGTTTGCAGTCTTTGCTGAAAAACTCCGAGTCACTCTCACAATCCATGGCTCAGTCTATGGACAAATGGTCTGCCAAGCTGCTAGAAGCTTTGCAGTCCAGACCGGTCCTTACACAGGCCCCGGGCCCTGTTGGATCTTCGCCTCCAGGCCCCTCTCTGGCCGCGCCGCAGCACGTTCCCAGGGGGGGCCCTAGGTCTCACGTGGAGGACTCCGGCCCGGACCACAGTCCCAGACCAGCTAAGCGGGCCGCTGGGAATCTTCCCCGACTTCTTCACGCTGCTCGGGTTCCCAGATTGAGGTCTCTCTGGAGGACGAGGCGGACGTCGCAGCTCAGGGCTCTGACCCTGACGTTGCTATCAATCTTGACACACCTGAAGGGGACGCCATAGTAAATGACCTTATCTCGTCCATCAACCAGGTGTTAGATATCTCTCCCCCGCCGCCACCTGTAGAGGAGTCGACTTCTCAGCAGGAGAAACACCAGTTTCGGTTCCCTAAACGTACACTGAGTGCGTTTTTCGATCACTCTAACTTCAGAGATGCTGTCCAGAAGCCCAGAGCGGTTCCGGACAAGCGCTTTACTAAGCGCCTTACTGACACACGTTACCCTTTCCCCCTCTGACATAGTTAAGGGTTGGGCTCAATGTCCCAAGGTGGATCCCCCAGTCTCTAGATTGGCGGCTAGATCTGTGGTATCGGTTGCAGATGGCTCATCGCTAAAGGATGCCACGGACAGGCAGATAGAGCTCCTGGTGAAATCCATCTATGAAGCCACGGGCGCGTCTTTTGCCCCGGCTTTTGCAGCCGTGTGGGCACTCCAAGCCATTTCAGCTTGTCTGGCTGAGATTAATGCGGTCACACGTAATTCTGCTCCGCAGGTTGCGTCTTTGACTTCTCAGGCGTCGGCCTTTTCTTCCTACGCCATGAACGCAGTTCTAGACTCTGCTAGCCGTACAGCGGTGGCATCCGCTAACTCTGTGGCAGTCCGCAGGGCCATGTGGCTGCGCGAATGGAAGGCAGACTCTGCTTCCAAGAGGTTCTTAACCGGTTTGCCGTTTGCTGGCGACCGCTTGTTTGGTGAACGATTGGATGAGATTATTAAGGAATCCAAGGGAAAGGACTCCTCCTTACCCCAGTCCAAACCAAAGAAACCTCAGCAACGGAAAATACAATCGAGGTTTCGGTCCTTTCGTCCCTCCGCCAAGCCCCAAGCCTCTTCGTCCAGCAGGCCGGAGAAAGGCCAGAGGAACTCCTATGCGTGGCGGTCCAAGTCACGCCCCCAAAAGGCCGCAGGAGGCACTGCTTCCAAGGCGGCCTCCTCATGACTCTCGGCATCCCCGAACCGCATCCTCGGTCGGTGGCAGGCTCTCCCGCTTTTGCGACGCCTGGTGGCCACATGTTCAAGACCGATGGGTGAGAGACATTCTGTCTCACGGTTACAGGATAGAGTTCAGGATGGCGTGTCAAAACAGCCTTTCCGTCGCTCTGGCGACTCTCCAGCAGTTCGGGTGGATCATCAACTTCCCAAAATCCAAGTTGACACCGACCCAATCACTGACGTACCTTGGGATGGAGTTTCATACTCAGTCAGCAGTAGTCATGCTACCGCTGGACAAACAGCTTTCGCTGCAGGCAGGGGTGCAATCTCTTCTCCGGGGTCAGTCACACCCCTTGAGGCGCCTCATGCACTTCCTGGGGAAGATGGTGGCAGCGATGGAGGCAGTGCCCTTCGCGCAATTCCATCTGCGGCCACTCCAGTGGGACATTCTCCGCAAATGGGACAGGAGGTCGACTTCACTCGACAGGAACGTCTCTCTTTCCCTTGCAACCAAGACGTCACTTCAGTGGTGGCTCCTTCCCAACTCTCTGTCGCAGGGAAAATCCTTCCTACCCCCCACCTGGGCTGTGGTCACCACGGACGCGAGCCTGTCAGGGTGGGGGGCGGTTTTTCTCCACCACAGGGCTCAGGGAACCTGGACTCCGATAGAGTCTTCCCTTCAGATCAATATTCTGGAGATAAGGGCAGTATATCTAGCCCTATTGGCTTTTCATCGGTGGCTGGAGGGCAGGCAGATCCGGATCCAGTCGGACAACGCCACTGCCGTTGCATACATCAACCACCAAGGCGGCACTCGCAGTCGTCAAGCCTTCCAGGAAGTCCGATGGATTCTGCAGTGGGTGGAAGCCACAGCTTCCACCATCTCCGCAGTTCACATCCCGGGCGTAGAAAACTGGGAAGCAGATTTTCTCAGTCGACAGGGCATGGACGCGGGGGAATGGTCTCTTCACCCAGACGTGTTTCGAGAGATCTGTCGCCGCTGGGGAACGCCGGACGTCGATCTCATGGCGTCACGGCACAACAACAAAGTCCCGGCATTCATGGCCCGGTCTTAGGATCACAGAGCTCTGGCGGCGGACGCGTTAGTTCAGGATTGGTCGCAGTTTCGACTGCCTTATGTGTTTCCTCCTCTGGCGATGTTGCCCAGAGTGCTGCGGAAAATCAGGTCCGACTGTCGTCGCGCCATTCTCGTCACCCCAGATTGGCCAAGGCGGTCGTGGTACCCGGATCTGTGGCATCTCACGGTGGGTCTACCGTGGGCGCTCCCAGACCGCCCAGACTTGCTGTCTCAAGGGCCGTTTTTCCATCTGAATTCTGCGGCCCTCAACCTGACTGTGTGGCCAATTGAGTCCTGGCTCCTAGCGTCCTCAGGGTTATCTCAAGATGTCATTGCCACTATGAGACAGGCTAGGAAACCAACGTCCGCCAAGATCTATCACAGGTCTTGGAGGATCTTCTTATCCTGGTGCTCTGAAAAGGGTTTTACTCCCTGGCCCTTTGCCTTACCCACTTTTCTTTCATTCCTTCAATCCGGAATGGACAAGGGTTTGTCTCTCGGCTCTCTCAAGGGACAAGTATCGGCGCTATCCGTATTTTCTTTGTCGCTCCATTGGGAGACCCAGACAAATGGGTGTATAGGCTATGCCTCCGGAGGCCGCACAAAGTATTACACTAAAAGTGTAAAGCCCCTCCCCTTCTGCCTATACACCCCCCGTGCTCCCACGGGCTCCTCAGTTTTTATGCTTTGTGCGAAGGAGGCAGACATGCACGCACAGCTCCACAGATTGGTCAGCAGCAGCTGCTGACTATGTCGGATGGAAGAAAAGTGGGCCCATATGGGGCCCCCAGCATGCTCCCTTCTCACCCCACTCTTGTCGGCGGTGTTGTTAAGGTTGAGGTATCCATTGCGGGTACGGAGGCTGGAGCCCACATGCTGCTTTCCTTCCCCATCCCCCTTAGGGCTCTGGGTGAAGTGGGATCCTATCGGTCTCCAGGCACTGAGACCGTGCTTCATCCACAACTCCTGGGAGCCTGCTGGATAGGAGCCGGGTATCGTTCAGGGACAAGGCCCTGCTACTTGGAGGTACTCTTTGTCCCCGTGGGGACCGCGCACAGCAACACTCCAGCATTGCTGGGTGTGCTAGTGCACCGGGGACAGCGGCGCTAACCGGGTTAAATGTGCCATTTCACACTGCAGCGTCGCTGAGTGTGTTTGTGTGAGGGGACTACCGCACTGACCGCCGCTGCCATGGTTAACACTGCGGCGCGGCTGGGACTTGTAGTGCGCCGGGGACTTCCGCGCCGGCCGCGCTTATACGGCGGCCGCGCTTATTACTCGAGTCCCCGGCTTTTGCGGCCTAGTCTTTTTTCCTCCCACCCCCAGCCCTGACAGGCAGGGGAAGGGCGGGACGCTGTACAGGACGAGCAGCAATGAGGGCTGGAGCATGCTTTGCATACTCCACCCCCCTCACTGTGCACAGTGGGGCACCAGTTCCCGCACTTTCTGGGTCACGCCCACGGCTCCCTCCTCTCCTCAGGACGCCGGCAGCCATTCCTGTCAGCTCCTCGGACGCTGCAGAGGGGGACAAATTCTGGGAGACCCAGGCAGGGATTCTGGTGGCCTCACAACCGCTTTAAGCGGGCGGTAAGCAGCACCTGTGGTGCTAGCCCCATTGTGCAGAAGTGTAATTATAAATTATATGTTTATGGTATATACTTTACACTGTATGGTGCACAGTTGATTTCTGGCTATATACCCTATTGTGTTGCTCAGGGAAGACAATAGCATGGCGCCCACAAAGGGCAGGGGTGCCAAAACACAGGCTTACTATGCTGCCTGCGCCGCATGTACGACCCCGCTACCGGCAGGATCCACTGACCCTCATTGTATACACTGCTCGGCCCCTGCGGCACTTACTCAGCCGGAGCCTCTGCTAAGGGGGGCCCAGGGGGAACCACCTGCTGACACTGTCCAGGTGACGGGGACGGAGTTTGCAGTCTTTACGGATAAACTCTCTGAGACTATGGCTAAGATACTAGAAGCCTTGCAGTCCAGACCGGTATCTCAGCACAGGGACACTGTTGAATCATTGTTCCCTGGCCCCCCTCAGTTGGACCAACAATGTCCCCCCGGGGTGTCTCATAGATCCCAGGCTGAGGGCTCTGACACAGACCCCAGCCCCAGACCGACTAAGCGAGCTCGCTTGGCAATTCCCTCGACATCATCATATTGTGCAGGGTCTCAGCGGGGGGAATCTCTGGTTGATGACGCGGAGACAGCTGATCAGGATTCTGATCCTGAGGCCGCTCTCAACCTTGATACTCCGGACGGGGACGCCATAGTGAACGATCTTATTGCGTCCATCAATAAAATGTTGGATATTTCTCCCTCAGCTCCTCCGGTGGAGGAGTCAGCTTCTCAGCAGGAGAAATCCCGTTTCAGGTTTCCCAAGCGTACACCAAGTATGATTCTGGACCACTCTGATTTCAGAGAGGCAGTCCAGAATCACCATGATTGTCCAGATAAGCGTTTTTCTAAGCGCCTTAAGGATACACGTTATCCCTTTCCCCCTGACGTGGTCAAAGGTTGGACTCAGTGTCCCAAGGTGGATCCTCCAGTCTCCAGACTGGCGGCTAGATCCATACTTGCAGTGGAAGATGGGGCTTCACTCAAAGATGCCACTGACAGGCAGATGGAACTCTGGCTGAAATTCATCTATGAAGCTATCGGCGCTTCTTTTGCCCCAGCATTCGCAGCTGTATGGGCGCTACAAGCTATCTCAGCAGGTCAAGCGCAAATTGACGCAGCCACACGCACGTCCGCGCCGCAGGTGGCGTCCATAACCTCTCAGACGTCGGCATTTGCGTCTTACGCTATTAATGCTGTCCTGGACTCTGCGAGCCGTACGGCGGTTGCATCCGCCAATTCGGTGGTACTCCGCAGGGCCTTGTGGCTACGGGAATGGAAGGCAGATTCTGCTTCCAAAAAGCGCTTAACCAGTTTGCCAATTTCTGGCGACCGATTGTTTGGCGAGCGTTTGGATGAAATCATCAAACAATCCAAGGGAAAGGATACATCCTTACCCCAGCCCAAACCGAACATACCCCAACAGAGGAGGGGGCAGTCGAGGTTTCGGTCCTTTCGGGGCGCGGGCAGGTCCCAATTCTCCTCGTCCAAAAGGCCTCAGAAAGATCAAAGGAACTCTGATTCATGGCGGTCTAAGTCACGTCCTAAAAAGACCACCGGAGGTGCCGCTACCAAAGCGGCTTCCTCATGACTTTCGGCCTCCTCAATCCGCATCCTCGGTCGGTGGCAGGCTCTCCCGCTTTTGCGACACCTGGCTGCCACGGGTAAAAGACCGTTGGGTGAGAGACATTCTGTCTCACGGTTACAAGATAGAGTTCACCTCTCGTCCCCCGACTCGATTCTTCAGGTCATCCCCGCCTCCCGAGCGAGCCGAGGCTCTTATGCAGGCGCTGGGCACTCTGAAGGCAGAAGGAGTGGTGGTCCCTGTGCCTCTTCAGCATCAGGGTCACGGTTTTTACTCCAACCTGTTTGTGGTCCCAAAGAAGGACGGGTCTTTCCGTCCTGTCCTGGACCTGAAACTGCTCAACAAACACGTAAAGACCAGGCGGTTCCGGATGGAATCCCTCCGCTCCGTCATCGCCTCAATGTCCCAAGGAGATTTCCTTGCATCGATCGATATCAAAGATGCTTATCTCCACGTACCGATTGCTCCAGAGCACCAACGCTTCTTGCGCTTCGCCATAGGAGACGAACACCTGCAGTTCGTGGCACTGCCGTTCGGCCTGGCAACAGCCCCACGGGTTTTCACCAAGGTTATGGCTACTGTAGTAGCGGTCCTCCACTCTCAGGGTCACTCGGTGATCCCTTACTTGGACGATCTGCTGATCAAGGCACCCTCTCAAGAGGCATGCCAACACAGCCTCGACGCTACTCTGGAGACTCTCCAGAGTTTCGGGTGGATCATCAATTTTCCAAAGTCAAATCTGACACCGGCCCAATCGCTGACATATCTTGGCATGGAGTTTCATACCCTCTCAGCGATAGTGAAGCTTCCACTGGTCAAGCAGCGTTCACTACAGACAGGGGTGCAATCTCTCCTTCAAGGTCAGGCACACCCCTTGAGGCGCCTCATGCACTTCCTGGGGAAGATGGTGGCAGCAATGGAGGCAGTCCCTTTCGCGCAGTTTCACCTGCGTCCTCTTCAATGGGACATCCTACGCAAATGGGACAGGAAACCGACGTCCCTCGACAGGAACGTCTCCCTCTCTCAGGCGACCAAAGCTTCCCTTCGGTGGTGGCTTCTTCCCACTTCATTATCGAAGGAGAAATCCTTCCTACCCCCATCCTGGGCGGTGGTCACGACGGACGCGAGTCTGTCAGGGTGGGGAGCGGTTTTTCTCCACCACAGGGCTCAGGGTACGTGGACCCAGCAAGAGTCCTCACTTCAGATCAATGTTCTGGAAATACGGGCAGTGTATCTTGCCCTGAAAGCGTTCCAGCAGTGGCTGGAAGGCAAGCAGATCCGAATTCAGTCGGACAATTCCACAGCGGTGGCATACATCAACCACCAAGGCGGCACACGCAGTCGGCAAGCCTTCCAGGAAGTCCGGCGGATTTTGATGTGGGTGGAAGCCACGGCCTCCACCATCTCTGCAGTTCACATCCCAAGCGTGGAAAACTGGGAAGCAGATTATCTCAGTCGCCAGGGCATGGACGCAGGGGAATGGTCCCTTCACCCGGACGTGTTTCAGGAGATCTGTTGCCGCTGGGGGGTGCCGGACGTCGACCTCGTGGCGTCCCGGCACAACAACAAGGTACCGACGTTCATGGCACGGTCTCAAGATCCCAGAGCTATGGCGGCAGACGCCTTAGTTCAGGATTGGTCGCAGTTTCAGCTCCCTTATGTGTTTCCTCCGCTGGCACTGTTGCCCAGAGTGTTACGCAAGATCAGGGCTGACTGCCGCCGCGTCATCCTCGTCGCTCCAGACTGGCCGAGGAGGTCGTGGAACCCGGATCTGTGGCATCTCACGGTCGGCCAACCGTGGGCACTACCAGACCGACCAGACTTGCTGTCTCAAGGGCCGTTTTTCCATCTGAATTCTGCGGCCCTCAACCTGACTGTGTGGCCATTGAGTCCTGGATCCTAGCGTCTTCAGGATTATCTCAAGAGGTCATTGCCACTATGAGACAGGCTAGGAAACCAACGTCCGCCAAGATCTACCACAGGACGTGGAAAATTTTCCTGTCGTGGTGCGCTGCTCAGGGTTTTTCTCCCTGGCCTTTTGCCTTGCCCACTTTTCTGTCCTTCCTTCAATCTGGACTGGAAAAGGGTTTGTCGCTCGGCTCCCTTAAGGGACAAGTCTCAGCGCTCTCTGTGTTTTTCCAGAAGCGCCTAGCCAGACTTCCACAGGTACGCACGTTCCTGCAGGGGGTTTGTCACATCGTCCCTCCTTACAAGCGTCCGTTAGAACCCTGGGATCTGGACAGGGTGCTGATGGTTCTTCAGAAACCACCATTCGAGCCAATGAGGGATATTTCTCTCGCACGCCTTTCGCAGAAAGTGGTTTTCCTAGTAGCAGTCACTTCACTTCGGAGAGTGTCTGAGCTAGCAGCGTTGTCGTTCAAACCCCCTTTCCTGGTGTTTCACCAGGACAAGGTGGTTCTGCGTCCGGTTCCGGAATTTCTCCCTAAGGTGGTATCCCCCTTTCATCTCAATCAGGATATCTCCTTACCCTCTTTTTGTCCTCATCCAGTTCACCAATGTGAAAAGGATTTGCACTTGTTAGATCTGGTGAGAGCACTCAGACTCTACATTTCTCGTACGGCGCCCCTGCGCCGCTCGGATGCACTCTTTGTCCTTGTCGCTGGCCAGCGTAAAGGGTCGCAGGCTTCCAAATCAACCCTGGCTCGGTGGATCAAGGAACCAATTCTCGAAGCTTACCGTTCTGCTGGGCTTCCGGTTCCCTCAGGGCTGAAGGCCCATTCTACCAGAGCCGTGGGTGCGTCCTGGGCTTTGAGGCACCAGGCTACGGCTCAGCAGGTGTGTCAGGCGGCTACCTGGTCGAGCCTGCACACTTTCACGAAACACTATCAGGTGCATACCTATGCTTCGGCGGATGCCAGCCTAGGTAGACGAGTCCTTCAGGCGGCGGTTGCCCACCTGTAGGAAGGGGCCGTTTTACGGCTCTATTACGAGGTATTATTTTACCCACCCAGGGACTGCTTTTGGACGTCCCATTTGTCTGGGTCTCCCAATGGAGCGACAAAGAAGAAGGGAATTTTGTTTACTTACCGTAAATTCCTTTTCTTCTAGCTCCAATTGGGAGACCCAGCGCCCGCCCCTGTTTTTTTGTGTGTACACATGTTGTTCATGTTGAATGGTTTCAGTTCTCCGATATTCCTTCGGATTGAATTTACTTTAAACCAGTTTATAATTTTCTTCGGCGCTCCATTGGGAGACCCAGACGATTGGGTGTATAGCACTGCCTCCGGAGGCCACACAAAGCAATTACACTAAAAAGTGTAAGGCCCCTCCCCTTCTGGCTATACACCCCCAGTGGGATCACTGGCTCACCAGTTTTCTGCTTTGTGCGAAGGAGGCACACATCCATGCATAAGCTTCACTGTTTAGTCAGCAGTAGCTGCTGACTATATCGGATGGAAGAAAAGAGGGCCCATACTAGGACCCCCAGCATGCTCCCTTCTCACCCCACTTGCGGTTTGTAAGGTTGAGGTACCTATTGCTGGTACGGAGGCTGGAGCCCACATGCTGTTTTCCTTCCCCATCCCCCTGAGGGGCTCTGAGGAAGTGGGATCTTTCCGGCCACCAATCCCTGAGGCCGGGCTCCATCCACAGACCCATAGAACCTGCTGGATGTGGAGCGGGAGTGCCGTTCAGGGACAAGGCCCTGCAACTTTCAGGTACTCTGTGTCCCCGTATGGCAGGCCACGCACACTCCAGGCTTGCTGGGTGTGCTAGTGCGCCGGGGACTGTAGCGCTGTGCGCTGGGCTTATAGTCCCTGCAGATTACTGGGGGACTTTACGTGTGGGGACCGCCGCGCCGACCGCCCCTGGAGCGGCGGCGCAGCTGCGACTTGTAGTGCGCCGGGGACGCGCCGACCGCGCTTTTACGGCGGCGGCGCTTCTAACTTTAGTCCCCGGCTTTTGCGGCCTAGCGCCGCTTCGTTCACGCCCCCACCCTGTCACTCAGGGAAAGGGAGAGACGCTGTTCTATAGCAGTGCCGAGGGCTGGAGCCTTATTTGCATTCTCCAGCCCCCTTCACTAGACACAGTGGGCGCCGGGTTCCCGCTCTTGTTTCGGGCACGCCCTCGGCCCGCCCCTCTCCTCTGGACGCCGGCAGCCATTCCGGCACGCAGAGCGGGAAAACGGAGACAAGCGCTGAGCTACCAGCACAGGATTCCGGCGCCACACACCCGCTTTTGTGCGGGCGGTAAGCGGCAACTAAAGTGCTGACCCACTAATGCCGAAGTGTCCTGTTGTACTTTTTGTACGGTCGCTATTCAGGATGCAGACCTAGAAACAGCAGCAAAAGATCAGGGGTGCTAAAGCACAGACTATATGCTGCTTGTCTTGCATGTGCTGCAGTGTCATGTGTCCTTTATGCTTGTATGCTTTACATTGCACTGTAAGGGCTATTCTTGGCTGTCTACCCGCCTAGATGGCTAGACAGCGGCAGCAAACAGCAATGGTGCTAAGGCACAAGCTTTCAATGCTGCTTGGATTGCATGTACTGCAGAGTTTATTTTCATGCTTGTACATTCACTGCATGTCGCTATTCTTGGCTAATGCTCCTTGATGACTAGACAACAGCAGCAGAAAAGCAAGGGTGCTAAGGCACAAGCTTTCAATGCTGCTTGGATTGCATGTGCTGCAGTGGTTATTTTCATGCTTGTATGCTATACATTCACTGTATGTCGCTTTTCTTGGCTAATGCTCCTGAATAACTAGACAACGGCAGCAGAAAAGCAAAGGTGCCAAGGCACAGGCTTTCTATGCTCCTTGTACTGCATGTGCTGAAGTGTTTATTGTACTTCATGCTTGTATGCTATACATTGCACTGTACGGTCGCTATTCTTGGCTAATGCTCCTAGATGGCTAGACAGCAACAGCAAAAAAAAAAAAAAAAAAAAAAGCATGGGTGCCAAGGCACAGGCTTTCTATGCTGCTTGTACTGCATGCGATACTGTTCCAGGACCCCCAGTGTGTGCAATTACTCAACGGGGTCTCTGCTACAGGTGGCCAAAAGAACCACCTGTGATCCCTGTCCAGGGACAGGGACGGAGTTGCAGTTTCCGCTGATATATTGTCTGTGACTATGACTAACATCTTACAGACTTTGCAGTCCAGACAGACCTTGGGCAATGTTGATTCAATGCCGCTGGCCACCCTGATTTCGAAACAAATCATGGCTCCAGGAGGGTCCCATGCATCCCAGGGTGCAGGCTCTGACACGGACGACAGTCCCAGACGGCCTAAGCGAGCTCCCTAAGAACGGCCCTCGACTTCATCACAGTACTCTCTGTATGATGATGCAGACGTAGCTGTTCAGGACTCTGATCCTGAGACCGCTCTCAATCCGGATACACCGGATGGTGACGCTATAGTGAATAATCTTATAGCGTCCATCAATGGAAGGTTGGGTATTTCTCCCTCAACTCCTCCAGTGGAGGGGTCAGCTTCACAGCAGAAGAAATCCCTATTTCGGTATCTCAAGCGTATATTGAGTACTTTTCTGGTCACTCTGACTCCAGAGAAGCAGTCCAGGAACACCACGCTTATCCCGATAAGCGTTTCTTCAACCGTATTGAGGATACGCGTTGTCTCTTCCCCCCCTGACGTGCTCAAGCGCTCCAAGGGTGGATCCCCCAATCTCCAGGCTTGCGGCTAGATCTATAGTTGCAGTGGAAGATGGGACTTCACTTAAAGATGCCATTGACAGACAGATAGCCCTCTGGTTGCAATCTGTCTATGTAGCTATCGGCGGGTCGGTTGCCCCGGCATTCGCAGCCATAGAGGCACTCCAAGCTATTTCAGCTAGTATTGCATGTACATATTGGCCGCAGTAGCGTCCTTCACCTCGCAATGTCGGCATTGCGACTCAAGCTGTTTATGCTGTCCTGGACTCTACGAGCCGTACGTCAGTGGCGTCCGCCAACTCCGTGTTGTTACGCTCCTAGTGTTAAGGGATTGGAGCAGATGCTGCTTCCACAAAAGTGCTTAACCAGATTGCCTTTATTTGGTGACAGACTGTTTCGTGAGCGGTTGGATTAAATCATTCAACTGTCCAAGGGTACGGATTCTTCCTTACCCCAGCTATCAAACAAGACCCATCAGGAGAAGGGACAGTCGAGGTTTCGGTCCTTCCCAGGCTCGGGCACGTCCCAATTGCCCTCGTCCAACAGGACTCAAAAGGCTCAGAGGGGCGCAGGTTCCTGGCGGGCTCAATCACGCCCGGAGAAGGCAGCCGGAGGAACCGCTACCAAGGCGGTTTCCTCATGACTTTCAGCCCTCTCTCTCCGCGTCCGCGGTCGGTGGCAGACTCCCCCGCTTTAGCGACATTTAACTGCCACAGGTCAATGGCCAATGGGTGAGAGACAGTTTGTCGCAAAAACTTCCTCACCGGCCGAGCCGAGGCTCTTCTGCAGGCAGTAGGAGTCGTAATCCCGGTTCCTCCTCAGGAACGAGAGGCACTCTTTACTCCGATCTGGTCGGGGTGACAAAATAGGACGACTCCTTCCGTTCCGTTCTGGACCTTAAACTGCTCAACAAGCACGTGAAAACCAGGCGGTTCCGGATGGAATCCCTCCGCTCCGTCATTGCCTCAATGTCTCAAGGAGATTTCCTAGCATCAATAGACATCAGGATGCTTATCTCCACGTGCCGATTGCTCCAGAGCACCGGCGTTTGCTACGATTCGTTATTGAAGACGAGCATCTTCGGTTCGTAGCCCTACCCTTCGGTCTGGCGACAGCCCCACGGGTTTTCACCAAGTTCATGGCAGCAGTGGGACCACTCCCGCACTCTCAGGGTCACCCTGTGATCCCTTACTTAGACCATCTACTTGTCAAGGCACTCTTTTAAGAGGCATGCCAACACAGCCTGAACATGGCGCTGGAGACTTCCCAGAGTTTCGGGTGGGTCCTCAACTTTTCAAAGTTAAACCCAATCGCTGGCATATCTTAGCTTGGGGTTTCACACTCCCTCAGCGATGGTGAAGCTTCCACTGGACAAACAGCGGTCACTACAGACGGGGGTGCAGTCTCTCCTTCAAGGAGACACCTCATCCAGAGGCAGTCCCTTTCACGCAGTTTCATCTGCGTCCACTTCAATAGAACATTCTTCGCTAATGGGAGGGGAAGTCGATGTCCCTACACAGGAACGTCCCCCTTTCTCAGACGATCAAGGACTCTCTTCAGAGGAGTCCACTCTTCAGATCAATTGTCTGGAGCTCTGGGCAGTGTATATTGCCCTGCAAGACTTCCTGCAGTGGCTGGAAGGCAAACAGATCCGAATTCAGTCGGACAATCCACAGCGGTGGCATACATCAACCACCAAGGCGGACTACGCAGTCGGCGAGCCTCCCAGGAAGTCCGCCGGATTCTGCTAGGGGTGGAAGACAGAGCATACACCATATCCGCAGTTCACATCCCGGGCGTAGAAAACTGGGAAGCAGACTTCCTCAGTCACCAGGGCGTGGACGCAGGAGAATGGTCTCTGCACCCGGACGGGTTTCACGAATCGGCACAACAGCAAGGTCCCGGTTTTCATGACGATCAAAGAGCTCTGGCGACAGGCATCTCACGGTCGGTCAACCGTGGGCACTACCAGACCGGCCAGACTTACTGTCCCAAGGGCCGTTTTTTTCCATCTGAATTCTACGGCCCTGAACCTACTGTGTGGCCATTGCGTCCTAGATCCTAGTGTCCTCAGGATTATCCCAAGGGGTCGTTGCCACCATGAGACAGGCTATGAAGCCCACGTCTGCTAAGATCTACCACGGAAGTGGAAGATTTTCTTTTACTGGTGCTCTGTACAAGGAGTGTCCCCCTGGCCATTGGCATTGCCTACTTTTCTTTCCTTCCTGCAATCTGGGTTGGAAAAGGGCTTGTCGCTCGTCTCCCTTAAAGGGCAAGTCTCGGCGCTATTGGTGTTTTTTCAGAAGCATCTAGCACGACGTCCGCAGGTACGCACGTTCCTGCAGGGGGTTTGTCATATCGTCCCCCCGTACGAGCGGCCGTTGGATCCATGGGATCTGAACAGGGTACTAGTTGCTCTCCAGAAGCCGCCTTTCGAGTCTCTGACGGATGTTTCACTCTCTCGACTATCACGGAAAGTGGCCTTTCTGGTAGCGATCACGTCTCTTCGGAGAGTGTCTGAGCTAGCAGCGCTGTCATCCAAGGCTCCCTTCCTGGTGGTCCACCAGGACAAGGTAGTGCTGCGCCCCATTCAGGAGTTTCTCCCTAAGGTAGTATCCTCGTTTCATATTAATCAGGATATCTCCTTACCTTCCTTTTGTCCTCATCCGGTTCACCGGTATGAAAAGGATTTACATTTGTTGGATCTGGTGAGAGCACTCAGAATCTACATTTCCCGCACGGCGCCCCTGCGCCGCTCGGATGCACTCTTTGTCCTTGTCGCTGGTAAGCGCAAAGGGTCGCAGGCTTCCAAAGCCACCCTGGCTCGATGGATCAAAGAACCAATTCTTGAAGCCTACCGTTCTGCTGGGCTTCCGGTTCCATCAGGGCTGAAGGCCCATTCTACCAGAGCCGTGGGTGCGTCCTGGGCATTACGACACCAGGCTACGGCTCAACAGGTGTGCCAGGCAGCTACCTGGTCGAGTCTGCACACTTTCACCAAACATTATCAGGTGCATACCTATGCTTCGGCGGACGCCAGCCTAGGTAGAAGAGTCCTGCAGGCGGCAGTTGCCTCCCCGTAGGGGAGGGCTGTCTTTGCAGCTCTAACATGAGGTATTCTTTACCCACCCAGGGACAGCTTTTGGACGTCCCAATCGTCTGGGTCTCCCAATGGAGCGCCGAAGAAGAAGGGAATTTTGTTACTTACCGTAAATTCCTTTTCTTCTAGCTCCTATTGGGAGACCCAGCACCCGCCCTGTTGTCCTTCGGGATTTTTGGTTGTTTTTCGGGTACACATGTTGTTCATGTTGAATGGTTTTCAGTTCTCCGACGTTACTTCGGAGTGAATTTGTTTAAACCAGTTATTGGCTTTCCTCCTTCTTGCTTTTGCACTAAAACTGGTGAGCCAGTGATCCCACTGGGGGTGTATAGCCAGAAGGGGAGGGGCCTTACACTTTTTAGTGTAATTGCTTTGTGTGGCCTCCGGAGGCAGTGCTATACACCCAATCGTCTGGGTCTCCCAATAGGAGCTAGAAGAAAAGGAATTTACGGTAAGTAACAATATTCCCTTCTTTTCCTCCTTCTTGCTTTTGCACCAAAACTGAGGAGCCCGTGGGAGCACGGGGGGTTTATAGGGAGAAGGGGAGGGGATTTACACTTTTAGTGTAATACTTTGTGCGGCCTCCGGAGGCATAGCCTATACACCCATTTGTCTGGGTCTCCCAATTGGAGCTAGAAGAAAAAGAATTTACGGTAAGTAAACAAAATTCCCTTCTTTTCAAAAGCGCCTAGCCAGGCTTCCGCAGGTCCGCACGTTCCTGCAGGGAGTTTGCCACATAGTCCCACCTTACAAGCGTCCGCTGGAACCCTGGGATCTTAACAGGGTGCTATTGGCTCTTCAGAAACCACCTTTCGAGCCGCTGCGGGATATCTCTTTATCACGTCTTTCGCAGAAGGTGGCATTTCTAGTGGCAGTTACATCGCTCCGTAGAGTATCGGAGCTGGCAGCGCTGTCATGCAAAGCCCCCTTCCTGGTTTTTCACCAGGATAAGGTGGCTCTGCGTCCGGTCCCGGAATTTCTCCCTAAGGTGGTATCCCCTTTTCATCTCAATCAGGATATCTCCTTACCTTAATTTTGCCCTCATCCAGTTCACCAATGTGAAAAGGATTTGCACTCGTTAGATCTGGTGAGAGTACTCCGGCTCTACGTGTCTCGCACGGCGCCCCTGCGCTGTTCAGATGCGCTCTTTGTCCTTGTCGCTTGCCAGCGTAGGGGTTCGCAGGCTTCCAAGTCAACCTTGGCTCGGTGGATCAAGGAACCGATTCTTGAAGCCTACCGTTCTTCTGGGCTTTTGCTTCCTTTGGGGCTGAAAGCCCACTCTACCAGAGCCGTGGGTGCGTCTTGGGCATTGCGGCACCGGGCTACGGCTCAGCAGGTGTGTCAGGCAGCTACCTGGTCTAGTCTGCACACTTTCACGAAACACTATCAGGTGCATACCTATGCTTCGGCAGACGCCAGTCTAGGTAGGCGAGTCCTTCAGGCGGCGGTTGCCCACCTGTAAGAGGGGGTCATTTTAGGCTCTTTTTTTTATTGAGGTATTCTTTTACCCACCCAGGGACTGCTTTTGGACGTCCCAATTGTCTGGGTCTCCCAATGGAGCGACAAAGAAGAAGGGCATTTTGTTTACTTACCGTAAATTCCTTTTCTTCTAGCTCCTATTGGGAGACCCAGCACCCCGCCCCTGTTCCCTTCGGGCTGGTTGTTCTTTTGTGTACACATGTTGTTCATGTTGAATTGTTCCTTTGGTTCATGGTTTTCAGTTCTCCGAACATCCTTCGGATTGAATTTACCTTAGACCAATTTATAAGTTTCCTCCTTCCTGCTTTTGCACCAAAACTGAGGAGCCCGTGATGCACGGGAGGGTGTATAGGCAGAGGGGAGGGGTTACACTTTTTAAAGTGTAATACTTTGTGTGGCCTCCGGAGGCAGAAGCTATACACCCAATTGTCTGGGTCTCCCAATAGGAGCTAGAAGAAAAGGAATTTACGGTAAGTAAACAAAATTCCCTTCTTTACTGCCGTCGTTCAACTCCTCTTGACACTGACGTCCTCCATATCTTCAGTGACAGAGAATGTGGTAGACAATTTTCTTGGCAGGAAACAACGTAGGACACAAGTGCCCTTTTTTGGTAATCCTAGGTGTGAGACCCTTATTGATCTACAGGCCCCCTCATACATGTTATGTAGCTATCAGCTGACCGCTACCTCTCCCAACTCCTCCATACACAAGAACCGTCAGCTTGGCCGGGCGCTCCTGTGTTGTCTAAGAGTCGATGCCAGACTCCTGTTGGCACTGACATCCTCCATATCTTCAGTGACCTAGAGAATGTGGGACACTGTTTTCTTGGCAGGAAAGAACGTAGGAGACAATTGCCTTCATACACATTATGTAGCTGTCGGCTGAAAGGCTACCTCTCCCGACTCCTCCATACACAAGGATCGTCAGCTTGGCCGAGCACTCCTGTGTTGTCTAAGAGTTGATGCCAGACTCCTCTGACGGTAGGAGAGATCAAAATGATCGTTCATCGTAAATCCAACTTCCCGGATGCAGTCGGGAAGCCCGTAAACATATCGGCCTGTTGGCGTATCCCTCCTAATTGAGCCGGTTTGGCTGACTTATCAGTTATCACCGATCAACCTCATCCAATCTGTGTGGGGCAATCTATTCCAAGCAAGTTATCACCCATTGACTGCATATCCGACTGTTGAGAGCCCCACCAGTCGTGAGAGTAGAGCACTTGTGTCCAAAGTCAGCAGGAGTCAAATGGAGTCACTCTATTCAACTATTCTCCTCTGGCGGCAAGTCAACAGGACCGGGAAACAAGTCCCCCCCCCCCTCACTCCATTCTGGCAATCCATGTGGGTCCACACAGATCTATCTGACTTATCCAGCTTCTAGATAATTTATGTAGACTACAATACACCCTCCTTGACGGGAATCTAAAGTCTGAAGGTGTCTCCACTTGTGGGATAACATTTCTCTAAACCACTAAGTGCTTCCACATTTGCTTTTCCCTTTCCGCAATGTACAGGTTTGACCGATCTCTTGGTGGCCTTGAGATCGACTTGAGGCTTCGGGAACACCTAGCCAAGCTTTTCAATGGCCAAAAGAAATCCAAGAAGGATGTTCGAGAGAATCCCCGGGCGATGGCGAAGCTTCTGAAAGAGGCAAATCGCGTGAAGACCATCCTGAGTGCCAACAACGACCACATGGCACAGGTACCGTAGTGTAAACTTGGCAAACCAACTATGAGACATAACCATATATTATATACACTAGAGATGGTACAAATCGATTCGCAGAACGTGAACCCCGGTCCACGTCAGCCGTCTTAGGCATTTGGATGCGCGGTTGAGGTCCACTTCTTACATGACCGCATCTGTTGCTCTTTTAGATTAACCGTCCTGGTGTCATGTCATGTTTATCACATCAAAGCAATGACATTGTGCCAAATCGGCTACTCATAGTCGCAGATGCTGTCACGCAGGAGGCGCTTCTCATAGCTCCCATCCGGTGGGAACAGATGACTTACATGGCTGATGGTTTAAGTCCTGGGAGTCGATTCACACTCATCCAATTTTTTTCTTGGTGCACAGATCGAGGGTCTTATGGATGATATCGACTTTAAAGCCAAAGTAACTCGTCAAGAATTAGAAGACCTGTGTGCAGATCTTTTCGAAAGAGTTTCTTCTCCGGTGCAGAAAGCTCTGAGTAGTGCCGAGATGAACATGGTGAGAATAACGCATGGACCATATATTTCAAATTGACATTTTTGCATATTTTTTTCTTTCAATTGTTTTGATGCCGGTGTTTGTGTTGAAAGGATGAAATTGATCAGGTCATCATAGTGGGAGGAAGCACCCGTATCCCCAAAGTTCAAGAGCACCTCCTGAAAGCTGTGGGCAAGTGAGTATGTCGCATGAAAGTTGCTGTTTTGGTGACCTCCAAGTTGGTGGTTTTCCCTTTCTACAAAGAAGGCCACCAGCCCCGTTCAGTGGTCCTGTCGGGGCTTCTCCGAACCTCTGCAAAACTGGTTTCAGTTGTATGCGCTGATGAGGCCACTGACTATATTGGTGCAGACGAAGTCACCGTGTGCTCTGTCGTGCACCATTTTCTGGAGTATACACCTACGAGAGATGGACACCCAGATGCAGTCTACTACTTCCGGGTGTCAGCTTCCAATAGGCGTTTCCTCTTGAAAATGGTGCATGACAGAGCACATGGTGACTCCGTCTGCTCCATTATAGTCAGTGGCCTCGTCGGTGCACACATCTGAAACCCGTTTTTCAGGGGGGTTCAGATGGAAGCCCCAAAGGGACCAGTGAACGGAGATCGGAACGCAGTGTGAAAGCGGCTTTAGTGTGTATAAGAAAAAAAACAATACGCCACTCACGTCAAAGACTAAGTTAAAAGAAATCGATTTCTACCTTCGATTGCCGACATTAGATCCCGCCGTCCATTCCTGACCATGGCGTTTATCATGTATAAAAAGAAAACGAAGAAAAACACCAGAATTTGTTTGCTTGATTTTTTTGGCTGCCAAAACTTCATGAAAAATGGAATAAAAATTAAATCAAAATTTGATTCCCCCCCCTTTTTCTCTCATTTCATTGGGGGACACAGGACTGTCGGATTACCTTCAGGAGGCGCACACAAAATACATTATGATGGGTTGGTAATGAAAATCATGCCTAAGAAGGTAATCAGACAGTCCTGTGTCCCCTAATGAAGACTCAGAGATTTTATGGTGAGTACACAAAAATCCTTCTATTTCATCCTGTCTTTTTTTTTTTTTTTTGTTTTTTTCCTATACATTAAATAGTTAAAAAAGCAAATGGTGTAAAAAAAAAAAAAAAATTACTCATCATGCAAAAACATACAAGCTATCATATAAGGCACAAAATAGAAGGATTTTTGTGTACTCACCGTAAAATCTTTTTCTCTGAGTCTTCATTGGGGGACACCCATGGTCCTGTGTTCCCCAATGAAAGCGATAGAGAAAAAGGCTTTTTAGAAAGGAGGAGGGATATAATAAATTACAAAAATAAAATTTGGGCACTGGGGATGTTTGTGCAGTTATAAGGGCTTATGCTATGAGCCGTGCTCGATCTGTATTGGATTGTATTAATTGTCTGTACAATTTTGTCTCAGGGAAGAGCTTGGGAAGAACATAAATGCGGATGAAGCTGCCGCTATGGGAGCCGTTTATCAGGCGGCCGCTCTGAGTAAAGCCTTTAAAGTGAAGCCATTTGTAGTCCGAGATGCCGCAGTTTTCCCAATACAGGTAAGATTCATAACCTGGCACGGGGCAGTCCTGGTTGATTGACAGCTCGCTTGCCCAAACTCTTCGTTTTCCAGTACTACAGGCAAGAGCAGCTTTGTGTCTGGAGCTTGCAAGCTCTATAGCAAGGATCTTGAAATTGCTGCATTCTTTGCTTAAGGAATCTGGCCACTACTGATACATGGCAATAAACTATAGAATTAATTTCCTTTTGTGCATGAGAACAGAGGGGATTTTTACTCAGTGGTAAATTGCAAAGTTGCATTTGAACCATTTGAGAGAACCCCTCTCTGTGATCTCTTCTATTGATCAGGTGGAGTTTACTCGAGAAGTGGAGGAAGAAAATGTTAAAAGCCTGAAGCACAATAAGAGGATCCTCTTCCAGAGGTTGGCCCCCTACCCGCAGCGCAAAGTGATCACCTTTAACAGATACACCGACGACTTTGATTTTAACATTAATTACGGAGACCTGAGCTTCCTGGACGCCGACGATCTGAAGTAAGACCATTCGATCAGAAAATATAGGCAATACCACTATGGAACCCTTAGTTTTGATTAATGGGCAATTTCTTTTTTTCATTGCAGAATTTTCGGATCATTAAACCTCACTACTGTTAAACTCAGTGGAGTCGGGGAGAGTTTTCAAAAGAAGGCGGACTATGAGTCCAAAGGTATCAAGGCGCACTTCAACATGGATGAAAGCGGAATTCTCAGCCTGGACCGGGTAAGGCGTGACAATGCTGCCACATTCATTATCCTTTTTATTTTACCGGGGTTCTTGCTGATGATGTCTCTGACAGGTGGCGTCTGCTCCTTTGTCCAGCCGTTGGGTATCATCACCTCTCCTATTCTGGATGGGTACACGCTACCTGCCAACGAAATGTCATCAGCGCCTCTTGTGCTTTAAAGGGAACCTGTCAGGTGCAATATGCAGCCAGAACCATGAGCAGTTCTGGGTGCATATTTCTAATCCCTGCCTAACCATCTAACTAAGCATCTAGTAGCATAGATAAAGAGATCTTTAGAAAAAGTATTTCTAAAAATCCTTTATGATATGCTAATGAGCGCATGGACTAGTCACAAGGGTGTTATATCCCCCGACTAGTCCGCTGTCTTAGGTTAGCATACCCACAGGGGCGTGCTAACCTAACGTGCTATTCAATGTCCATTGGCAAGCTTCATCAGTTGTAACGTGCGTACCTGTGTCTGGTGTTGCCGCCGCTTCAGATGCCAGCTTTAGGGTCGGTGCGCATGATCAGAAGTCCTATCACTTCCGGTCGTGCGTTCTAGACCTCTCTGAAGCCGGGACGTGTACACCCGGCTTCATACTGTGCATGACCGGAAGTGCCGGGATTTCTGATAACAAACCCGACATTCTGAAGTGGTGACACCGGACACGGGTATGCGCCTCACTGCTGATGACGCTGGGCAATGAATAGCATGTTACGACGCCCCTGTGGGTGTGCCAACATGCTAAGAGGGCGGACTAGTTGGGGAATATAACGCCCTTGTGACTAGTCCCTGTGCTCATTAGCATATCATAAAGGATCTTTAGAAATACTTTTTCTAAAGATCTCTTTATCTATGCTAGTGTATACAGGGACGGTTATGCAGGGATTGGCAATATGCACCCAGAACTGCTCATGGTTCTTGGTGCATATTGGACCTGACCGGTTCCCTTTAATGCAGAAATTAAACCACATAGTGGATTTGTGTTTGGAAAATCTGCGGTGTAATAAAGAGCAAGCTAAGCGGATGAGGTAGTAAGTCTCTTCTACTCGTAGTAGAAATTTTAAATTCCACAACATATCCATTTTCTTCTGTGGATTTTCTTTACGGATTTCACCTTTTGCAATGCATCCGGGGAAGTCTATGCAAAATCCGCATGTAACAGGAGCAGATCCAAAGTGGATTTGCTGTAGAGTCCTTGTGGAGAAAAATCTGCTTCATGTCCAGGTTCCCTTATACAGTGTAACCTTGGTTATCGAGAACAATCCGTTCTGGGACTGTGCTTGTTACCAAGTTACTCGTTCAGCAAAGCAAAATTTCCCATAGGAAATCATTGCAATGCAGACGATTCGTTCCACAACTTGTTAAATGTCCCATCCTGGTCCCCTGTTGTGCCATTCCACACACGTACAAATACGCACAAACACGCACGCACACATATTATGCTCACCTTACCTTCCGTTCCATCGCCGGCCTCCTGGAACTTGCAGTCCGCCGGTACAGGATGTGTATCGGGTAACCATCGCGGGCCGATGCTGGAACATCCATTGCCAGAGCGCTAATGTGAAAGGCAGGAGCCGCTTGCCTCTGATTGGTCAGCACGCTGCCTTTGAGTAGCGGCTGACAGCCGAAGTTCCTCCCTCGTTGCGATGGTTACCGATACACATCCTGTACTGGGCGAACTATAAGAACTATGAAGCCGGCAATAGAATGGAAGGTAAGGGTGAGCATAATATGTGTGTTCGTGCGTGCTTGTGTGTGTTTGTGCAGACTGCAAGAGCGGGTCAGAGCGCGGTGGATGTACGGAACCGGAAGTGTGTGCGGTGAGGATTTTGCTCGTACAGCAAAACTTGCTCGTAAACGGAGTTAAAAATTTACAGCAAGCTTTGCTCGTTAGGCGAAATACTCGCTAACTGGGTTACTCGTTAAGCGAGGTTCCACTGTACTGGGATTGCAGGGCTGACAGTGAAGCAAGTAAACTAGACCAAATGAATTTTACAATTTTGTACAAATCTGTTAAGGTGGAAGCCGTGTTTGAGACGTTGGTAGAGGAGAAGCCCGAGCAGGAATCGACCCTGACGAGTAAGTGACACTTTGCATGAATCAGCGCATATGAATGAATTATATGTAG
>NC_134363.1:168805494-168807994 GCF_048569485.1 Anomaloglossus baeobatrachus | reverse complement strand
TCTCTCTCTCTCTCGTTCTCTCTCTCTCTCTCGTTCTCTCTCTCTCTCTCGTTCTCTCTCTCTCTCTCGTTCTCTCTCTCTCTCTCGTTCTCTCCTCTCTCTCTCTCTCTCTCTCTCTCTCTCTCTCTCTCGTTCTCTCTCTCGTTCTCTTCTCTCGTTCTCTCTCTCGTTCTCTCTCTCGTTCTCTCTCGTTCTCATCTCGTTCTCGTTCTCTCTCGTTCTCGTTCTCCTCTCGTTCTCGTTCTCTCTCGTTCTCGTTCTCTCTCGTTCTCGTTCTCTCTCGTTCTCGTTCTCTCTCGTTCTCGTTCTCTCTCGTTCTCTCTCTCTCTCTCTCGTTCTCTCTCTCTCTCTCTCGTTCTCTCTCTCTCTCTCGTTCTCTCTCTCTCTCTCGTTCTCTCTCTCTCTCTCGTTCTCTCTCTCTCTCTCGTTCTCTCTCTCTCTCTCGTTCTCTCTCTCTCTCTCGTTCTCTCTCTCTCTCTCGTTCTCTCTCTCTCTCTCGTTCTCTCTCTCGTTCTCGTTCTCTCTCGTTCTCGTTCTCTCTCGTTCTCGTTCTCTCTCGTTCTCGTTCTCTCTCGTTCTCTCGTTCTCTCTCGTTCTCGTTCTCTCTCGTTCTCGTTCTCTCTCGTTCTCGTTCTCTCTCGTTCTCGTTCTCATCTCGTTCTCGTTCTCTCTCGTTCTCGTTCTCTCTCGTTCTCGTTCTCTCTCGTTCTCGTTCTCTCTCGTTCTCGTTCTCTCTCGTTCTCTCTCTCGTTCTCTCGTTCTCTCTCTCTCTCTCGTTCTCTCTCTCTCTCTCGTTCTCTCTCTCCCTCTCGTTCTCTCTCTCTCCTCTCGTTCTCTCTCTCTCTCTCGTTCTCTCTCTCTCTCTCGTTCTCTCCTCTCTCTCTCGTTCTCTCTCTCTCTCTCGTTCTCTCTCTCTCTCTCGTTCTCTCTCTCTCTCTCGTTCTCTCTCTCTCTCTCGTTCTCTCTTTCTCTCGTTCTCTCTCGTTCTCTCTCGTTCTCTCTCTCTCTCTCGTTCTCTCTCTCTCTCTCGTTCTCTCTCTCTCTCTCTCGTTCTCTCTCTCTCTCTCTCGTTCTCTCCTCTCTCTCTCGTTCTCTCTCGTTCTCTCTCTCGTTCTCTCTCGTTCTCTCTCTCGTTCTCTCTCTCTCGTTCTCTCTCTCGTTCTCTCTCTCTCGTTCTCTCTCTCGTTCTCTCTCTCTCGTTCTTCTTCTCTCTCTCGTTCTCTCTCGTTCTCTCTCTCTCGTTCTCTCTCGTTCTCTCTCTCTCGTTCTCATCGTCTCCTCAAATTCAAATTCAAATATGCTTTATTGGCAGGACCAAAATACAATTAGTGTTGCCAAAGCAAGAGAAATACAGTAAGTGTGGTGGGAGGGGATCAGGGTTATGGGAGTTGGGGGGCACAATTTGGGCTCTGACAGTCCATTTAGGGGTCTTAGGTTCCCCTCAGCTTATGACATGTGGTGACATATTGGGCGTTCTCTCGTTCTCTCTCTCTCTCTCTCTCTCGTCTCTCTCTCCGTTCTCTCTCTCTCTCTCTCTCGTTCTCTCTCTCTCTCTCTCGTTCTCTCTCTCTCTCTCTCGTTCTCTTCTCTCTTCTCGTTCTCTCTCTCTCTCTCGTTCTCTCTCTCTCTCGTTCTCTCTCGTTCTCTCTCTCTCTCTCGTTCTCTCTCTCTCTCTCTCGTCTCTCTCTCGTTCTCTCTCGTTCTCTCTCTCGTCTCTCTTCGTTCTCTCTCTCTCTTCGTTCTCTCTCGTTCTCTCTCTCGTCTCTCTCTCGTTCTCTCTCTCTCGTTCTCTCTCTCGTTCTCTCTCTCGTTCTCTCCTCTCGTTCTCTCTCTCGTTCTCTCTCTCGTTCTCTCTCTCGTTCTCTCTCTCGTTCTCTCTCTCGTTCTCTCTCTCGTTCTCTCTCTCGTTCCTCTCTCTCGTTCTCTCTGTTCTCTCTCTCGTTCTCTCTCTCGTTCTCTCTCTCGTTCTCTCTCTCGTTCTCTCTCTCGTCTCTCTCTCTCGTTCTCTCTCTCGTTCTCTCTCTCGTTCTCTCTCTCGTTCTCTCTCTCGTTCTCTCTCTCGTTCTCTCTCTCGTTCTCTCTCTCGTTCTCTCTCTCGTTCTCTCTCTCGTTTCTCTCTCTCGTTCTCTCTCTCGTTCTCTCTCTCGTTCTCTCTCTCGTTCTCTCTCGTTCTCTCTCTCGTTCTCTCTCTCGTTCTCTCTCTCGTTCTCTCTCTCGTCTCTCTCTCGTTCTCTCTCGTTCTCTCTCTCGTTCTCTCTCTCGTCTCTCTCCTCGTTCTCTCTCTCGTTCTCTCTCTCTCGTTCTCTCCTCTCGTTCTCTCTCTCGTTCTCTCTCTCGTTCTCTCTCTCGTTCTCCTCTCTTCGTTCTCTCTCTCGTTCTCTCTCTCGTTCTCCTCTCTCGTTCTCGTTCTCTCTCTCGTTCTCTCTCTCGTTCTTCTCTCTCGTTCTCTCTCTCGTTCTCTCTCTCGTTCTCCTCTCGTTCTCTCTCTCTCGTTCTCTCT